>NW_016918379.1:0-1772 GCF_001483705.2 Eufriesea mexicana
CGAAAATGTCAATAAAAATGAATTTTCCAACCAGATTCTATAGCAATGCAAAGGCGATAGCACGCCAATAGTATCTTTTCTCATTATTAATGCGGGATAGTAAGCACACCTCGATACTAGACGAAAATGTAAATAAAACTGAATTTTCCAGCCAGGTTCTATAGGGTTGCAGTGAGTATAGTACGCCAGTAGAATATTTCCGCCTTATATATGCAAGAAAGTGAGGTCACTACGATTGTAGTCGATAATGTCAATAAAATTGAATTTTCCAGCCAGATTCTATAGCAATGCCATGGCTATAGCACGCCAATAATATATTTCATCCTTATTTGTGTAAGAAAGTTAGGTAACCACGATATTAGCCGAAAATTTCAATAAAATTGTATTTTCCAGCCAGGTTCTATTGGATAGCAGAGACTACAGTACGCCAGTAGAACCTTTCCTCCTTCTATATGCAAGAAAGTTAGGTCACCACGACAGCAGTCGATAAGGTCAATAAAATTAAATTTTCCTGCCAGATTCTATAGCATTGCCATGGCTATAGCACGCCAATGGTTTATTTCACCCTTATTTGTGCAAGAAAGCTAGGTCACCACGATATCAGTAGAAAATGTCATTAAAAATGAATTTTCCTATCAGATTCTATAGCAGTGCAATGGCTATAGCACGCCAATAGGATATTTCACCCTTATTTATGCAAAGTACCTCGCTCACCACGATATTAGTCGAAAACGTCAATAAAATTGAATTTTCCAGCCAAATTCTATAGGATTGCAACGACTATAGTACGTCAGTAAATCATCCCTCCTTATATACGCAAGAAAGTCAGGTAACCACGATAGTAGTCGATAAAGTCAATAAAATTGATTTTTCCAACCAGATTCTATAGCATTACCATGGCTATAGCACGCCAATGGTTTATTTCATCCTTCTTTGTGCAAGAAAGCTAGTTCACCACGATATCGGTCGAAAATGTCATTAAAAATAAATTTTCCAACCTCAATCTATAGCAGTGCAATGGCTATAACACGCCAATAGTATCGTTTCTCATTATTTATGCGGAAAGGTAGATCACCACGATATCAGTGGAAAATGTCCATAAAATCGAGTTTTCCTGCTAGATTCTATGCCTTTGCTGTGGCTTTAGCACGCCAATAGAATAATTCGTCCATATTTATACGAGAAAGTTAGGTGACCACGATGTGATTCGAAAATATCAATAAAATTGAATTTTCCAGCCTGATTCTAAAGCAATGCCATGGCTATAGCACGCCAATAGTATATTTCACCCCTATTTATGCAAGAAAGTTAGTTCACAGGTTAGTTCACCACAATATCAGCCGAAAATGTCATAAAAATGAATTTTCCAACCAGATTCTGCAGCAATTCACTGGCGACAGCACGCCAATTGTATCTTTTCTCATTATTTATGCGGGAAAGGTGGCTCACCACGATATCAGTCGAAAATTTCAATAAAATCACGTTTTCCACACAGATTCTATAGGGTTGCAATGGTTATAGCACGCCAGTAGAATCTTTCCTCCTTATATATCCAAGAAAGTTAGGTCACCACGAAATTAATCGAAAATGTCAGTAAAATTGTATTTTCCAGCCAGATTCTATAGCATTGCAATAGCTACAGCACGCCAATAGAATCTTTCCTCCTTATATATCCAAGAAAGTTAGGTCACCACGAAATTAATCGAAAATGTCAGTAAAATTGTATTTTCCAGCCAGATTCTATAGCATTGCAATAGCTACAGCACGCCAAT
>NW_016918380.1:0-568 GCF_001483705.2 Eufriesea mexicana
TCTCAAATACATCCGTACATTCAAACATCCGTACATACATACACCTATACATTCGTACATCCATCAATCCATGCATGCAGCCATCCACACACCCATACATGCATAATACCATCCACCCATCCACTCATCCACATACATACATCCATACATACATGCATACATACACTCTTACATACATCCATACATACATCCATACTTCCGTACATCCGCCCATCCATACATCCACCCATTCATACGGCCGTCGATCCATAAATCTATCCATTCATTCATCCATCCATGTATACATCCATACATCCACTCGTCAATACATCCATAAACTCGTCCATTCGTACTTCCATCATTCGATACACCCATACATCCATACATCCATGCATACATCCATTCATCCACACGGACATCCATCCATACCTCAATCCATCCATACGTCCACCTTTCTACACAAGCATCCATCCATACATCCACCCATCCATACGTCCATCGAACCATTCATCCATAGATCCATACAAGCACCCATCCATACATCCATCGATCCATACATCTATCTATCCATACATCCATACATATATAC
>NW_016918381.1:0-2733 GCF_001483705.2 Eufriesea mexicana
TGCAAGGAAATTAGCTCACCACGATATTTGTCGAAGATGTCAATAAACTTGAATTTTCCACCCCGATTCTATAGCATTGCAATGGCTGCAGCACGCCAAAAGCATCCTTCGTCCTTATCTAAGCAAGAAAGTTAGCTCACCACAATATAAGTCGAAAATGTCAATAAAATTTGATGTTCCAGCCATATCCTGTAGCAATGCAATGGCTACAGCAAGTCAATAGAATCTTTCATCCTTATTTATGCATGAAAGTTAGCTCGCCGCGATATTAGTAGAAAATGTCAATGAAATTGAATATTCCGGCCTGGCTCTAAACCACTGCTATGTCTCTAGCGCGACAATAGTATCTATCTTCCTCATTTGTGCAAGGAAGTCAGTTCACCACTATATTAGTCGAAAATGTCAGGAAAAATGTATTGTCCTGCCAGATGCAAAAACATTGCAGTGGTTATAGCACGCCAATGGAATCTTTCCTCCTTATTTATGCAAGACAGCTAGCTCACCACGATATTAGAAGAAAAAGTCAATAAAATTGTATCTTCCAGGTAGATTCTATAGTATTGCCATGGCTATTGTACGCCAATAGAATCTTTCCTCCTCATTTATGCAAGAAAGTTTGCTCACAACTATATTGGTTGAAAATGTCTATAAAATTGAATTTTCAAGCCGAATTCTATTGCCGTGCAATGGGCATAGCGCGTCAATATAATCTTTCCTCCTTATTTATGCACGAAAGTTAGATCACCACGATATTAGTAGAAAATGTCATTAAAATTGAATTTTCCAGCCGGATTCTATAACTCTGCAATGGCTATAGCACGCCAATAATATCGTCCCTCCTTATCTAAGCAAGAAAGTTAGCTCACCACTATATAAGCCGAAAATGTCAATAAAATTGAATTTTCCAGCCATATCCTGTTGCAATGGAATGGCTACAGTACGCCAATACAATCTTTCATTCTTATTTATGCACGAAAGTCATCTCACCACGATATTAGTAGAAAATGTCAATGAAATTGAATATTCCAGCCGGATTCTCTAGCTCTGCAATGGCTATAGCACCCCAATAAAATCATCCCTCCTTATTTATGCAAGAAAATTAGCTCACAACGATATTTGTCGAAGATGTCAATAAAATTGAATTTTCCACACAGATTCTATAGCATTGCAATGAATTTGGCGAAGATGTCAATAAAATTGAATTTTCCACACAGATTCTATAGCATTGCAATGGCTACAACAGGCCAAAAGCATCCTTCCTCCTTATCTGAAAAAGAAAGTTAGCTCACCACTATATAAGTCGAAAATGTCAATAAAATTGAATTTGCCGGCCTGATTCTATAACGTTGCTATAGCTATAGCACACCAATAGAGTCTTCCCTCCTAAATATGGAAGAACGTTGGCTCACCACGATATTAGCGAAAATGTCAATAAAATTGTGTTTTCCGGCCATGCCCTATAGCAGTGCAATCGATATAGCACGCCAATAGAACACTTCCCCCTTATTTATGCAAGAAAGTTAGCGGACCACTATGTAAGTCGAAAATGACTATAAAATTGAATTTTCCAGACGGATTCTATCGCTCTGTAATGGCTATAGCACGCCTATATGATCCTTCCTCCTTATTTATTCAAGAAAATCAAGACGGATTCTATCGCTCTGCAATGGCTATAGCACGCCAATATGTTCCTTCCTCCTTATTTATGCAAGAAAATTAGCTCACCACGATATAAGTCGAAAATGTCAATAAAATTGAATTTTCCGGCCAGACCCTATAGCAATGCAATGGCTATAGCACGCCGATAGAACCCTTCCTCCTTATTTATGCAGGAAAGTTAGCTCACATAGATATAAGTCGAAAGTGTCAATAAAATTGAATTCTCCAGCGAGATTTTATAGTATTTCAAAGGCTGTAGCATGCCGATTGAATCGTTACTCCTAAATATGGAAGAAAGTTAGCACACCACGATATTAGTCGAAAATGTCAGTAAAATTGAATTTTCTAGCGAGATCTTATAGCAACGCAATGGCTACAGCGCGTCAATAGAAAGTTTCCTCCTTATTTATGCACGAAAGTTTGCTCACCACGATATTAGTCGAAAATGTCAATAAAAATGAATTTTCCAACCGATTCTATGGCTCTGCATTGGCTATAACACGCCAATAGAATCTTTCCTCCACGAAAGTTAGCTCACCACGATAATAGTCGAAAATGTCAGTAAAATTGAATTTTCCAGCGAGATCTTATAGCAACGCAATGGCTACAGCGCGTCAATAGAAAGTTTCCTCCTTATTTATGCACGAAAGCTTGCTCACCACGATATTAGTCGAAAATGTCAATAAAATTGAATTTTCCTACCGATTCTATGGCTCTGCATTCGCTATAGCACGCCAATAGAATCTTTCCTCCTTATTTGTGCAAGAGAGTTACTTATGCACGAAAGTTAGATCACCACGATATTAGTAGAAAATGTCAATGAAATTGAATATTCCAGCCGGATTCTATAGCTCTGCAATGGCTATAGCGCGCCAATAATATCGTCCCTCCTTATCTAAGCAAGAAAGTTAGCTCACCACTATATAAGCCGAAAATGTCAATAAAATTGAATTTTCCAGCCGTATCCTGTAGCAATGGAATGGCTGCAGTACGCCAATTCAATCTTTCATTCTTATTTATGCACGAAAGTCAGCTCACCACGATATTAGTAGAAAATGTCAATGAAATTGAATA
>NW_016918382.1:0-1299 GCF_001483705.2 Eufriesea mexicana
TATCTTGGTTCACGTGTAAGTCTTGACGGGAACGGCAGTGACTGGACTTGGACTAGGCCCGATTGGGAGAGTGCCGAGACATGAAGTTGTCTTGTACTCGGGAGTACATCTCGTAGGCTAGTCGGTCTTTCGAATAATCGCGAGTTCGTTCGGGCGCGTTTCGCGATTTTAACTTAGTCTTCCTTTGCTCGCGGTTTTCATATTTGATTCCCGAATTTTGTGGGAACTTGGAAATATTAGAGTCTGTTAGCGTTGCGACAGTAGAGTAATAAATTTTAGTATACCGAATCGAAGTCCCTTTGATAAGACACGATATTTTATAAAGTGTCAGTAGAGTAGGGGTCATTTTAACTTAATTCGCTCCAAGTTAGATTAGGGTGCCTTTGATACATGTAGCGCCAGCAGGCTGCGCCACTAGGGCGTATGTCCGGGTCTCGATACGTAGCCACCTCCACGTGGTGAGACCTGGTAATTGGTATCGCTTTCCAAAGAATAATTTTTGGAAAACGATACCAAGCTAAGAGCTACGCACAAAGTTTAAGATATTTTCTATCTTTTGTAAATTTTCGATGTTTCAGTTAAACATTTGACGATTTTTGAGGCCGCGAGAGGTAACTGGACGGAATTCTTGGCAACGACGTCATTCAAATACAGTTATAGTTCATAAAAATATATAAATGCTCCAATTCCTTATTAATGATGAATTAATTGTTCATAGCGTAAATTTATAATACAAGAAAAGAATTAATTCATTGGTTATTACTTGAACAATATCATACTAATGTTTAAATGCACCTATAATTTGCAAAGCTGTAAAAATTATTACACTTACTTCTAATAACAAATTGGTCACAACGTAAATTTATAATACAAGTGGAAAAATTACTAAATTTAGGCTATTGCTAGTATATATAACGTATTTGTGCAAGATTTGCATAAAGTTGATAAACTGCAACACTTATTGCTATTAACAAATCAAAATGGTTAATGACAAATATTTTGCAACGTATATTAACGATCAAAGTCAAAAAAGTTAATAAATTATTAGCTACTACTTAAACAAACTACGTATTTGTGTTACAATGTATTCGTAACTTACAAAAAGCTAATAAATTAATAAATTTATTGATAATAGCAAATTAAAATTGTTCATAACAAATAGTTTGTAACGTATATTAACGATCAAAGTCAAAAAAGTTAATAAATTATTAGCTACTACTTAAATAAACAACGTATTTCTGTTAAAATGAATTCATAAATTACAAAAAGTTAATAAATTAATAAATTTATTGTCAATAA
>NW_016918383.1:0-1277 GCF_001483705.2 Eufriesea mexicana
AATATCATTGCGAAGGCTTTAGGACCTCAACAGTATCTTTCCCCCTTACTTATGCAAGGAAGTTAGGTCACCAAGATATTGGTCGAAATTGTCAATAAAATTGAGTGTTTCAGCCACATTCTAAAGCATTGCAATGGCTACAGCTCGCCAATAAAACCTTTCTTCCTTATTTATGCAAGAAAGTTAACTCACCGCGATATTAGTCGAATATGTCAATAAAATTGAGCCTTCCAGCCAGATTCTACAGCATTGCAATGGATATAGCACGCCAAATGTATCTTTCCTCCTTACCTATGCATGGAAGATAGCTCACCACGGTATTAGTCGAAAATGTCAATAAAATTGAATTTTCCAGGCAGATTCTATAGCATTGCGACGGCTATAGCACGCCAGCTGAATTCCTCTTCCTTATTTATGCAAGAAAGGTGGCTCACCATGATATTAGCCGGAAATGTCAATAAAATTGAAATTTCCAGCTGGATGCTGTAGCAATGCAAAGCCTATAGCACGCCAATAGTATCTTTCCCCCTTACTTATGCAAGGAAGTTTGGTCACCACGATATTAGTCGAAAATGTCAATAAAATTTTATTTTCCCGGAGGATTCTATAGCATGCAATGCCTATAGCACGCCAATAGAATCGTTCCTCCTCAGTTATGCTAGAAAGTTAACTTACCACGATATTAGTCGAAAATGTCAATAAACTTGAACTTTCCAGACAGATTCTACAGCATTGAAATGGCTACAGCACGCCAAGTGGATCTTTCCTCCTCACTTACGCAAGGAAGTTAGCTCACCACGATATTAGTCGAAAATGTTATGAGAATTGTATTTTCCAGCCACAATCTATATCATTGCAATGGTCATAGCACTCAAAATGCATCTTTCCTCCTTACTTACGCAAGGAAGTTAGCTCACCACGATATTAGTCGAAAATGTCTGCAAAATTGTACTTCCCAGACACATTCTATATCGTTGCAAAGGCTATAGCACTCAGAAAGCTTCTTTCCTCCTTACTTATGCAAGGAAGTTAGCTCACAGCGATATTAGTCGAAAATGTCAGTAAAATTGAATTTTCCTTCCAGATTCTACAGCATTGCAATGCCTATAGCACGCCCACAGGATCTTTCCTCATTATTTATGCAAGCAAGTTAACTCACTACAATATTAGTCGAAAATGTCAATAAAATGGAACAATCCAACCAGATTCTATTCCATTGCGAGGGCTGTAGCAAGTGAATTGAATCTCTCCTCCTTATATATGCAAGAAAGTTAGCT
>NW_016918384.1:0-5615 GCF_001483705.2 Eufriesea mexicana
ACGCTGAAATCGTCCGAATACCAGTGTATAGCACTAAAGTAAGAGCCACCCTTACAAAGCTTATCCAAACCTAACCAAACGAAGCGTATCATGACACATCCTAACGTGCCGGGAGCACTATTCCTGGCTTCCACAAATACGAGCGGGGTGCAATAGCGCACAGAGGGGCGCAGAAGTCCACAGAATGGCAGTACGTAGCGCAACAGACGAAGTTACCTTAAACTAGCACAACGTATATTAACCAAACCGAACGTAACCTAACCCTAACCAACTTGCCGCACCCACTATTTCTGTCCTCCCCAGATTCAAAGAGAGCACAGTAGCAGAGTGGAGAGCGCGAAAATCCGTAGAATTGCTACGTATATCAGATAAGTCAGTGCAACCCTGGCCTATCCCAAACCAACTGTACATAAGCAAACATGGCGTAACTCTACCTGACGTGCCGATACCGCTGTTTCTGCCCTCCCCAGAGCCAAGCAGGACAATCGAGAGCACAGCAGGGTGCAGAAATCCAACGAATAGCAGTGTATAGCACAAAAGATTTATCAATCCTAACCAAACTTAGCCTAACCCAGCCTAACCGAACGTAACCAGGCACAACATCACGTACGGAGGACACCGTCGCTGGCCTTCCCAGAACCGAGCAGCTGATATTAAGGTACTGTGAGGCGCAGAAATCCACCTAATGGCGGACTATAGCAATAAAGTGAAAGCTACCATCACCTAACATGACAAATCATAACAAAGCCGAACGTTACGTAACTCAACCTAACTCGCCGCGAACACTACTGTTTGCCTCCCAGAACCAAGCAGAACACACTAGTGGGGAGTAGAACACAGAAATCCATAGAATCGCAGTGTACATCAGAAGAGTCAGCGCTAACCATGCGTATCCCAAACCAACAAAACGTAACCAACCATATCCTAACTCATCCTAACATGCCGAGACCGCAATTGCAGTACTCTCCAGAGTCAAGCAGGACATACTAGAGCGCAGTGGAGCGCAGAAGTCCACCGAATAGCAGCGTACAAAGCAAAGGATAATGCTACCCTGACAAAATACTGCCTAACCCAACCAAACCGAACGTGACCTGACTTAACATAACGTGCGGAGGCCACCCTTGCTGGCCCTCCCGGAGCCAAGCTGAAGACATTACAGCACTCTACGTCGCAGAAACCCACCTAACAGCAGACCATAGCACTAAAGTCAAAGCTATCCCCTCCTATCCGAAGCAACCGTAACGTACCAAATCGTTACCTAGCCCAAACTAACGTGCCGCGACCACCATTGCAGGGTATGCCAGATCCAAGCAGACCGCTCAAATCAATAGAATTGCTGTGTATATAGGAAAAGTCAAACCAACCCAAATCTAACCCAAACAAACGTGACATAGCCAAGTATAGCCTAACTCAACCTAACGTGCCGAGACTGCAATTGCTGCCCTCGCCAGTGCCACACAGCATGTACTAGAGCACAGTAGAGCGCAGAGATCCACCGAACTGCAGTGTACAGCACAAAAGTTAAAGCCACGCTAACCAAACTTAGCCTGACCCAACATGACCGAGCGTACCGTGACTCAACGTAACGTGCCGGGAGCACTATTGCTGGCCTTCCCAGAGACAAGCTGAACATGATGGAGCACTGTAGTGCGCAGAAACCCGCCCAATGGCAGAATATAGCGCAAAAGTCAAAGCTATCCCCCCCCCCCAACCTAACTAAGCGTAACCTATCCAAACGAAACCTAACACAACCTAACGTGCCGCGGCCACTATGGCTGGCTTTCGCAGAACTAAGCAGAACACACTAGTGGAGAGTAGAACGCAAAAAGACGAAGAATCACAGAGTGCATCAGAAAAGTCGAAGCTACCAAGACATATCCCAGACCAACGGAAAATAGCCAAACGTGACGTATCTCAAGCTGACGTGCCGAGACCACTATTGCTGGTCTCCCGAGAGTCAGGCAGAGTATAGTAGAGCAGTGTATAGCGCAGGAATCCACCGAAGTGCAGTGTATAGCACTGAAGCCTAGGCCACCCTTCGAGACACAGCCAAACGTAACATAACCTGTCGCAACCTAACACAGCCTAACGTGCCGAGAGCAAAACTGCCGGCCTCCACATAGCCAAGCAGAATGTACTAGAGCTCAGTAATGCGTAGAAATCCACCGCATAGCAGTTTATAGCACAAAAGTGAAAGCAATCCGAAACAAACTTAGCCTAACCTAACATAGCCAGATGTAACGTAACCCAACCTATCGTGCCTCGCCCGCTATGCTGGGCTGCACAGAGCGGAGCAGGGTATAGTAGCGCAGATAAGACCGCAGAAATCCACCGAAAAGCAGCGTATGGCGAGAAAGTCTTAGTTACACTATCCTAAACTTACCAAACGTAACAAAACAAAACGTAACATAACACGAACTAACGCGCCGACGGCACTATTGCCGGCCTCCACAGCGCCAAGCAGAGCATATAAGAGAAGAGTTGAGAGGAGAGGTCCATACGATGGCAGCGTATAGCGCGAAAGTCGAAGTCATCCTAACCTAACGCTAACAAACTTAACCTAACCAAACGTAACGTAACACAATCTAACGAGGAGATACCGCTATTGCTGGCCTCCCGAGAGCGGAACAGAGCAGAGTACAGCAACGTAGAGCGCAGAAGTCCACAGAATAACAGTGTGTAGCACAAAAGTCAAAGCCGTCATTAACAAACCTCACTTGACCTAACATAACCAAGCCTAACGTAACACAACCAGACCTGCCACTCCCGCTATTGCTGGCCATCCGCGATACAAGCTGCTGCTAGTAGAGCATCGTAGTGCACAGATATTTTCTGTTAGGAGTGTATAGCACAATAGACAAAGCAAACCAAACCAGACCTATCAAAACATATGAAAACAGGGCGTAACGTAACTGAACTTAGACCGCCGAGACCGCCATTGCTGGCCTCGCCAGATCCAAGCAGAAAAAACTACAGCACACTAGAGCGCAGAAATTCAACGTGTAGCAGCGCATACCACGAAAGTCAGATCTATCCAAGTCTAATCCAAACTAACGTAACGTAGCCAAACGTAACCTAACTGAAACGATCGGGCCGAGACAGCTATTACTGGTATCCCCAGATTCGAGCAGAGTACAATAGAACAACGTAGAGCGCAAAAATAAGCCGAATAGCAGTGTACAGCACAAAAACCAAAGCTGTCCTGTCCTACCCTATCCAAATGTACTGTAAACAAACGCAACATACCATATACAAACGTGCTGGGACCACCGTTGCCGGCATCTCCAGAGCCGAGCAGAATATGCTATAACAGAGTAGAGCGCAGAAAGCCACCAAATAGCAGTGTATTGCACGAAATTCAAAGCCACACTAACCAAGCTTACCTAAACCAGACCAAACTGTACGTAACCTGCCTCAACCAAACGTACAACGACCGCTATTGCTGGCCTCCTCAGATTCAAGCAGATGCTAGCAGAGCAATGCAGGCCAAAGGCATCGACCGTATAACAGTGTATAGCACAAACGTCAAAGCTATCCTATCCTCACCTAACCACACGTACCCTGACCTAACCAAACGTTATCGAACTGAACCCAACGTGACGCTGCCACTATTGCTCCCCCCCCATAATCTATCGTGCTACGACCGCTAATGCTGGTCTGCCCAGAGTCGTGCAGAGTATAGCAGAGCAAAGAAAGGCACAGAAATCCACCGAATAGCAGTATATAGCGCAAAGGTCAAAGTTATCCTGTACCTACCTGAACAACGTAACCTAATCAAACGTGATATAACTCAGATAAACGTGCTGCGATCACTATTGCCGACCTGCCCAGAGGCAAGCAGAGCAGATTATTGGAGAGTAGATCGCAGAGGTCCATAGAATGGCAGTGTATAGCACGAAAGTCCAAGACATCCTTACCTAACCAAAAAACCTGACATAAACGAACGTAACATATCACAACATGACGCGTCGCAGAAAAATTTCTGGCATTCCCAGATCAAAGCAGGGAGCATTATTTCGCTGTAGGGGGCAGAAGTCCGCCGAATAGCAGTGTATAGCACAAAAGTGAAAGCTATCCTAACCAAACCTATCTAAACACAACCAAACGAAACGTAACATAACTCAACCTAACGTCCGAGAGCACTGTTCCTGGCGTCCACACAGACCAGCAGGTTGTGATAGCGCCCAGAAGAGCGCAGAAGTCAAAGAAAAAGCAGTGTGTACAGCAAAAGTCAAAGACATCGTAGCCTAACACAACGAAACGTAACCTAGCCAAACGTAATATGACTGAACCTAACGTGCGGCGACCGCTACTGCTGCCTACACGCGAGTCGAGCAGGGTATAGTAGAGCAATGGAGAGCGCAGAAATACACCGAAATGTAGTCAAAAGCACAAAACTCAAAGCCACGTTGTCCTAACCTAACCAAACCTAACATAACCGAACGAAGCATAACATATCCTGACGTACCGAGACCACTATTGCTGGCCTCCTCAGTGCCAAGCAGAATATTCTAGAGCACAGTAGAACGCAGAAAGCCAGAAGATAGCTGTGTATAGCACAAAAGTCAAAGATATCATAACATACCCTGTCCTAGCCTAACCCAGCCAAACGTAGAATTACTAAACGTAACGAGGCGAGACCTCTATCGGTTGCCTCCGCGGAGCAAAGCAGAACATACTAGAGCACCGTAGAGCGCAGATATCCACCGAACAGGAGTGCATAACATAAAGGCCAAAGCCATCCTGAACATACGTAACGTAACCTAACCTAACCAAACTTAAACTAGCCCAACTAATCGTGCCACGACCGCTATTCCTGGTCTCCCCAGGGCCCAGCAGGGTATAGTAGAGCAACGAAGAGCGCAGAGAACCGCCGCATAGCAGTGTACAGCAAAAAAGTCGAAGATATCCCTCCCTAACCTAACCATACGTTACATAACGAAACGTAACCTAGCACAACCTTACGTGCCAAGACTCTACTGCTGGCCCCCCAACACCAAGCAGAAGATATAGGAGTAGAGCGGAGAGCAGTGGTCAATAGAATAGCAGTGTATAGCAGAGATGACAAAGATATCCAAACATAGCACATGCTAAAATAACCTGACAAAACGTAACTTAACTGGACCTAAAGAGCCTGCCAAGCAATTGCTGTCCTGCCCAGAGCAAGGTAAATTATATTAGAACACAGTAGAGCGCAGGAATCCACCGAACAGCAGTTTATAGCGCAAAGGTCGAAGCTATCATATCCTAACCTAACCAATCGTAACATAACCAAGCACAGCATAACTCAGGCCAACACGCCGATTCCTATACTGCTGGTCTCCACATAGCCAAGCAGAACATACTATAGCACAGTAGAGTGCACATGTCCACCGAATAGCAGTGTCTATCGCAAAAGTTATAGCCATCCCTTCCCAACCAATCAAACCGTAACATAGCCAAGCGTACCGTGACACAAATTAACGTGCCGCGATCACTACCGCTGAACACACCGTATTCGAGCAGAGTATAGCAGAGCACAGTAGAGCGCAGAATTGCACAGAATAACAGTCTACAACAAGAAAGTCAAAGCTATCCAAGCTTAACCCAAACCAGCGTAACGTAACCAAACGTAG
>NW_016918385.1:0-4570 GCF_001483705.2 Eufriesea mexicana
GCCATACAGATCGCGGCACGTTAGCTTACGTTAGATTACGTTTGGTTCGGTTAGGTTAGGTTGTGTTGGGTAAGGATGTCTTTGCCTTTTGTGCTCAAGACTGCTTTCCTAAGCACTTCTGTACTCTACTGTGGTCTATCGAACCCTGCTTGCCTCTGTGAGCGGCAGCAATGGTGGCAGCAGCACGATAGTTCGTATTACGTTTCGCTAGGTTACGTTTCGTCTAGATATCTCTGTCTTTTGCGTTATACATTGCGATGTGGTGGATTTCTGCGATCAACTGTGCTCTAGTATGTTCTGCTTGGCCCTGAGGAGGCCAGCAATCGTGGTCTTGGAGCGTTAGATTGAGTTATGTTACGGTTGGATGTGTTACGTATGGTTGGGATGGGATAGGATAGCTTTGGCTTATGTGTTATACACTGCTCTTCGGCGGATATCTGCAATTCACTGTGCTCCATTATGCTCCTCTTAGCTCTGGGAAGGCCAGAAATAGTGGTCTCGTCACGTTAGGTTGGGTTAGATTACGTTAGGCTACGTTAGGCTACGATGTGCTAGGTTAAGATAACTTCGACCTTTTTGATACACACTGCTATTCTATGGACATCTGCGCACTTCAGTGTGTTATAACACATTGCTTGTCTCGGTGGACGCCAGCAATAGTGCTCGCGGCACGTCGGGTGAGTTATGTTGCGTTCGGTTATGTTAGGTTTGGTTATGCTCATTTAAAAGAGCTTTGACATTTGTGCTGTAGTCTGTTATCCGGAAGACTGCAGCGTTCTACATTGCACTGCCGTACTGTGCCTTGCTCACGTGAGTCCAGCAACAGCAGTCGTGGCACGTCAGTTTTTGTTACGTTACGTCTGCCCATGTTACGCTTGACTACGTTAGGACAGAATAGCTTTGACTTTTGTGCTATACACTGCTATCCGGCCGCTTTCTGCGCCCTACTGTGCTCTAGAATATTCCAGATCTCTTGGCTATGAGAAGGACAGCAGTATTGGTCTCGGTTCGTTTGTCTGAGTTAGGTTACGTTTGGTTATATTACGTTTGGTTAGGATAGGATACGATAGCTTCCACTCTTGTGCTGTACACCGCAATGCGGTGGATTAATGCGATGTGTTGTGCTCTCGTATATTCTGCTTGACTCTGGCGAGGTCAGCAACATCGGCCTCGGCACGTTAGGTTAAGCTCGGTGGCGTTTCGTTGTATTTCGTTTGGATAGGCAAGGGGTGCCTAGATTCGAACTTTGTGCTGTACACTGGTATTTGGTAGATTTCTACTCCCTACGTCGCTCTGCTGTACTCTGCTCGAATTCCGGGATGCCATTAATAACTGCCTCGGGCGGTTATGTTGAATTAGGCTACGTTTAGCAACGTTACGCTAGCTTGGGCTAGGCTTGGATAAATATGCCTTTCGTCGTACACATTGATTTTCGGTGGATTTCTACGCTCTAATGTGCTCTACTATATTCTGCTTGCCCGTTGGGAGATCAGCAATAGTGGTCCCGGCACGAAGTGTTGAGTTAGCGTATGTTTGACTACGCAGAGGTCCACAGATTAACAGCGTATAGCACAATAGTCAAAGCTACCCTATCCTACCCTAGCCAAACGTAACATAATCGAACGTAACCGAACTAAAACTAACGTGCCTAGGACACAACTGCTGGCCTCCCCGGAGACAAGCAGAGTATACTAGGGAACGGTAGAGCGCAAAAACACGCCGCATTGCAGAGCATAGCAAGAGAGTCAAGGACAAACAATCCCTACATGAACAAACTTAAACTAACCAAACGTAGCGTAGCTCAACGTAACGTGGCGAGACCACTATTCCTGGCTTCCCCATATCCGAGCACAACATACTAGAGCGCAGTAGGGCGCAGAAATGCACCGAACAGCAGTGTATAGCAAAAGGCCAAGGCTGTCCAGTCCTAACGTAAACAATGGCAACATAACCGAACGTAACGTGACTCCCTCTAACGTGCCGCGAAAGCTATTGCTGGCACGCAAACATCCGAGTGGAACATATCAGAGAAGAATAGAGTACAGAATTCCATGGAATCACAATGTAAAACAGAAAAATCAAAGCTACCCTAACCAAACCTCACCTAACCTTGCACAGCCAAATGTAATCTAACCAAACCTAACGCCCCGAAGCCGCCATTGGTGGCCTCACCAGAGCCAACAAGAACATATTATATGAGCGTAGATGGTAGAAGTCCATAGAATGGCAATGAACAGCAGAAAAGTCAAAGGTATCCTAACTTAACCCAGACAAACCTAAAATAACCGGACGCAACCTATCTCAACCTAGCCTGCCGAGATCAATATTGCTGGCCTCCGCGGAGCAAAGCGGAATATAGCAGAGCACAGTGGAGGGAAGAAATCCACCGAATTGCAGTTTATATCAGAAAAGGCAAAGACGTCCTAACCCAACCTAACCTAACCAAGCCTAACCGAACGTAGCCTAACTCGGCCTAACGTGCCGAGACAACCATTGCTGGCCTCCGCTGAGACAAGTGGAGTACAGTAGAACCATGTAGATCCTAGAAATCCAACGAGCAGCAGTGTCCAGCATACAAGTCATCTATACCCGGTCCTAACATATTGAAACGCAATACAAGCAAACGTAACCTAACATAACCTGACGTGCAGAGACCAACAACGCTAGCCTCCCCAACGACAAGCTGAAAATACTAGAGCACGGTATAGCGCAGAAGGCCTCCACATAACCCTGTATAGCTCAAAAGTCAAAGATATCCTAGCCTAGACTTGCTTATTCTAACCTAACCAAACGTATACTAAATAAACCTAACGTGCCGAGTCCACCATTGCTCGCCTCCCGAGGGTCGAGCACAGTATAGTAAAGGCAACAAGAGCGCCGAAAGCCACCAGACGGCAATGTATAGCAAAAAGATCCAAGATAACCCAACCGAACCAGATATAACCTAACTTATCCAAACGTAGAACAACTAAACCTAACGAGCGGAGACCTCCATTGCCGGCAACCCGACAACCAAGCCAAACATACTAGAGCACAGTAGAGCCCAGAAATCCGGCTGGAAACAGTCCACACCACGAAAGTCGAAGGAATCCAAACCTAACCGTAACCCACAAAACCTAACCAAACATAGTCTAACCCAACTTAGCGTGCCGGGACCACTATTGCTGGCCTCCGCAGAGCTATTGCCGAATACGCTGCAGCACAGTAGAGGGCAGAAACCGACTGAATATCGGTGTATAGCATAAAAGTCAAAGCAATCCTCCTCCAACCTTGCCAATCGTGACATAACCAGACGTTATCAATCCCATACTAGTGTGCAGAGACCACTATTGCTGGCCACTCCAGAGCATACTATAACAAGTGAGAGCACATTAGAGCTCAGAAATCCACCGAATAGCAGTGCATAACACAAAACTCAAAACTACCCTCTACAAGGCTAACCAATCATGACATACACAATCGTAACCTAACACAACCTAAGGAAACGCGGCTGCTATTTCTGGCCTTCCCAAGGTCGAGCGGAGCATAGTAGAGCGCTGAAATAGACCGAATAGCGGTGCATATCACAAAAGTCAAAGCTGCCCTCCCCTAGCCTAACCTAGCGTAACGCAACCAAGAGCCCCGTAATCGAGACTAACGTGCCTAGCACACTATTGCTGGTAACCCCAGCGTTCAGCAGAACATACCAGGACACAGTAGAGCGCAGAAATCCGCCGAATAGCAGTGTACACCACGGAAGTCGAAACTATCAAAACGCACCCAAACTAACAAGATGCAACCAAACGTAACCACACATAACCTAACGGAACGTGACCACTATTACTGGCTTTCGCAGAGTCGACCAGAGTATAGTAGAGAAACGAGGAGAGCATAAATCCGCCGAATAGCAGTTCATAGCACAAAAGTCAAAGTTATCCTATCCTTACCCGACCAAACGTAACCTAACCGAAAGTCACGTAACTCAGCCTAATGTGCCGAGAACACAATTGCCGTCCTCCCCAGCGACATGCAGAGAATATTAGAGGAGAGTAGAGAGCAGATGTCCACAGATTGTCAGTGTATTGCACGAAAGTCGGAGATATTCTTTCCTAACCCAAACAAACTTTACCCAACGGATCGTAGCCTATCACACACTAACGCTACCAAACAAACTTAACCCAACGGATCGTAGCCTATCACACACTAACGCTCCGCGGCCACTATATCTGGCACTTCCAGATCAAAGCAGGCAATATTAAATAGCGGTAGTGTACAGAAATCCACCGAATAGTAGTGTAAAGCACAAAAGTCGATGCCATCCTATCCTAACACAACGTAACCTAACCTAATTTAACTGAACCTAACGTGTGGCGAACACCATTCCTGGCCACCAGAGAGTCAAGCAGAGTATAGTAGAGAAACGAGGAGCGCAGAAATCCACCGAATGGCAGTGTATGTCACAATAGTCAAAGGTGTCCCATCCCTACCAGGCCGAACGTAACGTAACCAAACGCAACATAACACAGCCTAACCCACCGCGCCACTACAGCCGGCCTCCCCATCGCCAAGCAGAGAATATTAGCTCACAGTG
>NW_016918386.1:0-626 GCF_001483705.2 Eufriesea mexicana
AACCTAGAAAACCGTAACACGTACATACCTAACATGACACAAAGTAACGTGACACGGCTACTGCTTCTGCCCTCCCCAGATTTCAGCAGAGCATAGTAGGACACAGCAGAGCACAGAAGTCCATCGTATAACAGTCTGCAACCTGAAAAAAAAACTTCCCGAGCTTAACCCAAATTGAACTAACCTATCGTAACCTAACTCAAACTAACGTGCCGATACCACTATTGCTGGCCTAACCAGAGCGAAGCAGAATGCATTGGAACACAGTAGAGCGCAGATATTCGCGAATAGCAGTGTATAGCACAGACGACAAGACTACTCTATCATAACCTCACCAAACGTACCATAACAAGACGCAGCATATCTCAACCTAACATATCGAGGCCACTATTGCTGGCCTCCCGCAGCCAAGAAGAATATACTGAAGCACAGCGGAGCGCAGAAATCCACCGCATTGCAGCGTATAGCTGTAAAGTTACAGATATCCTGACATACCCCGACCATACCTTACCTATCCAAACGAAGTATACCTAGACATAAATTGTCGAGACCAATATCGCTGTCATTCCGAGAGCCAGGCAGAGCCTACTGGAGCAAATTAGAGTGCAGGAATCAACCGAATACCT
>NW_016918387.1:0-215 GCF_001483705.2 Eufriesea mexicana
TTGTCTGGTCCGGCCAGCCCAGGGCATGCCAGGGAATGACGGGTCAGTTCCGGTTACGCCATGACAGGTCAGGCCATTCCAGGTCGGGTCAGGTGATTTCAGGTCAGGTCAGGGCATGTGAGGTCAGGTAAGGTCAGTTCAGCTAATGTCAGGCCAGGTCAGGTCAGGTCAGGTTAGGATATGTTATGTCAGGTTAGGAAAGGTTAGATTCCAAT
>NW_016918388.1:0-1316 GCF_001483705.2 Eufriesea mexicana
AGTCAAAAATATCAATAAAATTGAATTTTCCATACAGATTCTATAGCATCGCTATAACTCTAGAACGATAGTAGAAACTTTCCTCCTTGTATATGCAAGAAAGTTCGGTCACCACGGTAGTAGTCGATAACGATAGTTTCAATAAAAATGAATTTTCCTGCCAGATTCTATAGCAGTACCATCGCTATAGCACGTCAGTATAATCTTTCCAGCTTATATATGCAAGAAAGCTAGGTTACCACGATATTAGTTGCAAATGTCAATAAGATTGTATTTTCCAGCTAGATTCTATAGCATTGCAATGGCTATAGCACGCCAGTTGAATCTTTCCCCCTTATAAATTCTAGAAAGTTAGGTCGCCGCCATATTAATCGGAAATGTCAATAAAATTGTATTTTCCAGCCAGATCCTATGGCATTGCAATGTCTATAGCACGCCAGTAGTATCTTTCTCCCTTATATATGCAAGAAAGTTAGGTCACCACGATATTAATAGAAAATGTCAATAAAACTGAATTTTCCAGCCAGATCCTATAGCATTGCAATGGCTATAGCACGACAATAGAATCTTTCCTCCTTACATATGCAAGAAAGTTAGGTCACCACGATATTAATAGAAAATGTCAATAAAACTGAATTTTCCAGCCAGATCCTATAGCATTGCAATGGCTATAGCACGACAATAGAATCTTTCCTCCTTACATATGCAAGAAAGTTAGGTCACCACGAAATTAATCGAAAATGTCATTAAAATTTTATTTTCCAGCCAGATTCTATAGCATTGCAATGTCCATAGCAGGACAATAGCATCTTTCCTTCTTATATATGCAAGAAAGTTAGGTCACCACGATATTATGCGAATATGTCAATGAAATAGAGTTTTCCAGCCATATACTATAGCACTGCAATGGCTACAGCACGCCAATAGAATCTTTCCTCATTATTTATGCAGGAAAGATAGCTCAACACGATATTATTTGAAATGTCCATAAAAACGAGTTTTCCTGCAAGATTCTATACCTTTGCTATGGCTACAGCACGCCAGTAGAATATTTCGTCCATATTTATACAAGAAAGTTAGCTGACCACGATGTTAGTCAAAAATATAAATAAAATTGAATTTTCCAGCCAGATTTTACAGCATCGCGATGACTGTAGTACGCCAGTAGAATGTTTCCTCCTTGTATATGCAAGAAAGTTATGCCACCATGATAGTAGTCGATAATTTCAATAAAATTGAATTTTCCAGCTAGGTTCTATAGCATCGCAATGACTATAGCGCGCCAGTAGAATTTTTCCTCCTTATATATGCAAGAA
>NW_016918389.1:0-1040 GCF_001483705.2 Eufriesea mexicana
AGATCCATCCATTCATACCTCTATCCATCCATACATCCATTTATCGATACAGCCATCCATCCACAAATGCATCCATCCATACATCCATCGTTCCATTCATATATCCATCCATACGTCCATACATACATACATTGATAAATCCATACATCCGTACATCCAAACACTCGTACACCCATACGTGCACACATACATACATCCACAAACCCGTCCAACCATACAACCATCCATCCATACATACATGCATACGTACATCCACACATACATACAAACACACACCCATACAAACATACAAACATACATCCATGCATACATCCTTATATACACCCATACAAACGTCCATACCTATATCCGTTCTTACGTCCATCCACCCAGCCATTCATCCACGCACAAATCCATACATCCATGCATCCGTACATCCAAACATTCGTACATCCATGAACCCATACATCCATACATCCATACATCCATACATATATACATCCATACATCCATACATCCGTTCATCCGTGCATCCATTCCGCAATCCATCCATACATTCATCCATCCAGACAACCATTGATCAATACATACATCCATCCATACGTCCATCTTCCCACACATCCATCCATCCATACATCCACCCATCCATGCATTCATCGAATCATGCATCCGTCCATCCATGCAAGCACCCATCCATACATCCATCGTTCCATGCATCTATCCATCCATCCATCCATACATACATCCATACGTACATCCACACATACATACATACGCCCACACACATCCATACATACATCCATCCATACATAAATACATACATCCATACGCACATCCATACATACATCCATAGATGTATCCATACTTACATCCGTACATGCCTCCATACATCCATCCATACATGCATATATGCACGCATCCATACATCCATACATATATACGTTCATACATCCATCCATATATCCACACATACACCCATACATACATCCATACACACCTCCATACAAACATCAATACACACATCCATGCATACATCCATTCATACATCCTCACATACAACC
>NW_016918390.1:0-63586 GCF_001483705.2 Eufriesea mexicana
TCAGTACTCTTTCGTCAAATGTTAATAACTCGAGAGCTAATGGCTCAGTAGTATGCCGTTCTGGATCTGCAATAGAATGTATACAATCAGACAACAGATTATTCCAACGGCAGCGGTCCTGTGACGACTGCTGTACCCAGTGACGTTATGCCAATTTTTAGCGCCTCGTGCTGCAACGGATGCGTTCCTTGTCACTCTAGAGATGTCGTAGAATCTACATTATCATTGCACAAGCTTTATCAACAGCTACAGAGGCCTATTCATGAATGTCTTAGTTACCGTGCTACCAATTTTAAATATCATTCTGCAGAACTGTACTATAAATTGATTACTCCAGAAATGCTGTTAATCATAAATTATCAATATATAATTATTTCAACATATAAGGTACTGCGTTGGTGGCAGTACTCGGTACCGTTTCGTCAATTGCTAACGTCGCGAGCGACAAATCGTCAGAATTTTGCCATTCAAGAATCGGAGATGTAATTGAATCATCCCTGGACGGATTATTCCACCGACATATGTGCTCCCTTGTTGGATGTATGTACGCCGTACTGGCAACTACAAATACCAGCAGCTATAGCCGTGCAATGCATAAAAAACTCTAGACATGTTTTGCAACTCACATCACTTACGATAAAATTAGTCCAACGTTTAAAGCACTGTGATCATTGCTGTACTCAGTACTCTTTCGTCAATTGTCAATGTCTCGAGCTGTAATTGGTCAGTCCTCCGCCATTCTGAATTTGCAATATAATCTATGTTATCACAGAGCAGATTGTTCCAACGGTTGCAGTATTGTCATGAGTGTGGTACTCAGTGCCGTTATGTCAATTGTTATCACCTTGGGCTCTAACGGATGCGTTTCTTGACATTCCAGAGACGCCATACAACCTACATCATCATTGTGCACGTTTTATCAACGGCTACAGTGCTCTGTTGGTGAATGCACTAAGTACCGCTCTCTGAAATATGAATATCATTAGCCATAACCGAACTATAAGTTGATTACTCCAGAAATGCTCTTAAACTTAAATTATCAATGCAAAATTAGGTCAACATGTAAGTCACTGTGTTGGTGGTTGTACTCGGTACCGTTTCGTCAACTGTTAATGGCCCGAGCGATGATCGGCCAGTCTTCTGCTCTTCTGGATTTGCAATAGGATTTATATCATCAGATAGTAGATTATTCCGACGGCTGCATTACTTTTGTGACAGCTGTACTCAGTGCCCTTATGGCAATTGTCAACATCTCGAGCTGTAACGAATTCGCTTTTGTCATTTTAGAGATGCTATAGTATCCACATCATCACTGTACATGGATTGTCGACGGCTACAGTGCTCTGTCGATGGATGTACTATGTGCCGCACTATCAACTGTAAATATCTTTGACCATAACCGTACTATACAATGATTACTCTAGATTTTGTGACAGAAATTATGTTATCAGTGATCTAATTAGTCCAACGTTTAAAATACTGATATCATGGCTGTATATAGTTCTCTTTCGTCAATTGTTATTGGGCCGAGCGATAATCAGTCAGTCCTCTGCCACTCTCGTTTTGAAATAGGATTTATATCATCGGATATATTATTCCAACGGCTGCAGTACCGATATGACTGCTGCACTCAGTGCCGTTACGTAAAATGTTAACATCTCGATCTGTAACGGATCCGTTTTTCACCATTCTAGATATGGTATGTCGTCAACATCGTCATTGTACAAGCTTTATCGACGATTAAAGTGCTCCGTGGATGGATGTACTAATTGCCGTACTATTATTTGTACGCATCATTATCCTTAACCGTAATATGCAATGAATGCTCTAGAACTGCTAATAAAGATAAAACTATCAGTGGTCAAATTACTCGAGGTGCGAAAGTGCTGTGATCATGGCTGCACTCAGTATTCTTTCGCCAAATATTAATATCTCGAGCGCTAATGGGTCAGTACCTTGCCAATCTGGATCTGCTGGGGAATCTATTTCGCTAGACAACAGATTATTCCAACTGCAGCACTCCTGTAACGACTGCTGTACCCAGTGCGGTTATGCCAGTTTTTATCGTCTCGTGCTGTAACGGATGCGTTCCTTGTCATTATAGAAATGCCGTAGAATCTCCATTATCATGTACATGCTTCATCAACAGCTACAGTGCTCGGTTGATGAATGTCTTAGGTACCGTGCTACCAATTTTAAATATCATTCGCCATAACTGTACTAGAAATTGATTACCCTAGCAATGCTTTTAACTTACTTTATCAATGAAAGATTATTTCAACGTCAATGTACTGTGTTGGTGGCTGTACTCAGCACCACTTCGTCAAATGCTAATGTCTCGAGCGATAATGTTTCAGTCGCTTGCCATTCTGGGTTTGCAATAGAATTTATATCATCAGAGATCAGATTATTCCAAAGGCTGCAGTACTGAAACGACAGCTGTACTGCGTGCCGTTATGTCAATTGTTAACCTCTGCATCTGTAACGGATGCTCTTCTTGTCATTCTAGAGATGCCATGGAATATACATTATCATTGCACATGTTTTATAAAGAGCTGCACTGATCTGTAGATGAATGTGCTAAGTAACGAGCTATCAATTGTATATGTCCTTGGTCATGGCCGTACTATACTATGATTACTCTAGAATTGACGACGAAAATTCAATTATCATTTATTAAATTATTCCAACGTTCAAATTACTGAGATCATGGCTGTACTCTGCACTCTTTCTCCGAATGTTAATGTCTCTAGCGGTAATGTGTCAGAACCTTGCCATTATGGATCTGCACTAGAATTTGTAACATCAGAGAACAGATTATTCCAACAGCTGATGTGCTGTGATGGCTGCTGTACTCAGAGCCGTTACCACAATCGTTAGCGTATCAGGCTGTAACGAATGCGTTCCTATTCATTCTAGAGATGCCATGGAATCACCATTATTATCGTGCAAGTTTTCGCAACAGCTACAGTGCTCTGTTGATGAATGTACCAAGTACCGTGTTATTAACTGTAAATATAACTAGCCACAACCGTAATATAGATTGATTACCCTAGCATTGCTGTTAAACATAAATTATCAGTGAAAGGTCAGTTCAACGGCTATAGTACTGTATTGATTGCTATACTTAGGATTGTTCCGCCAATTGCTAATGTCGCGAGCGACAAATTGCCAGTATGCTACCATTTTAGAGTTGCAAAAGGACTTGAGTCATCTCTGATGAGATTAATCCATCGTCTAGTGTGCTCTCTTGGTGGACGTGCTTTGCGCCGTACTGATAACTACAAATACCTCTAGCTATAACCGTACTATACATATATATCTCTAGACGTTTCTGTAATTTACATCATTAGTCATCAAATTGGTCCAACGGTTAAGGTACTGTGATCACGGCTGTACTATGTACTCTTACGTTAATTGTTAATGTTACGAGCGATAATGGGTCAGTCATCTGCCGTTCTGGATTTGCTTTAGAATTTATGTCATCAGTGGCAGAATGCTCCGACTGCTGCAGTACCCTTGTGACTGACGTACTCAGTGCCATAATGGCGATTGTAGACATTTCAAGCAGTAACGGGACCGCTTTCCGTTATTTTAGCCATGCAATAGGATCTGCATCATCATGTACAAGCTTTATCGACTGCTAAAGTGCTCTGCTGTTGGACGTACTAGGTGCCGTACTATTAATTGTAAATATCTTTATCCATAACCGTACTATACTATGATTACTCTAGAATTGCTGATAAAAATGAAATAATCAGTGATTAAACTATTCCAGCCGTTAAAGTACTGTGACCACGGTTGTACTCAGTACTCTTTCGTCAAATGTTAGCTCCTCGAGCGACAATGGGTGAATACTTTACCATTCTGGATTTGCAATACCGTTTATAACATGACAGGACAGATTGTCCCAACGGCTACAGTACTGTTTTAATGGCTGCACCCAACCCTGTTTTGTCAATTGTTAATATCCCGAGCCGTGATGGATCTCTCTTTTATAATTCTGGACTTGCTATACAATACATATCATCATGGAATAG
Organism: Eufriesea mexicana; assembly: GCF_001483705.2. Taxonomy (NCBI): domain Eukaryota; kingdom Metazoa; phylum Arthropoda; class Insecta; order Hymenoptera; family Apidae; genus Eufriesea; species Eufriesea mexicana. Next base: position 4,041 of record NW_016918390.1, read on the forward strand.
GTTTAATCAACTGCTGCAGTGCTCTGTTAATGGATGCACTAAGTGCCATACTGTCAATTGTAAATATCTCCAGTCATAAAGTTATGCTACATTGATTATTCTACAATTATTGTAAATTCTTATATTACCTGTGAACAAATTACTCCAACAGCTGGAGTGCCCTGATAATGGCTGTACTCCGTATTGTGCTGTCAATCTTTTATTTCTCGATGGGTAATGGACCTGTCTATTTCATTCTAGAATTGCTGTAAGATATATATAACCATTGCGGGGATTAATCCAACGGCAACAGTGCTCTGCTCGTGAAAGTAACATGTAGCGTACCGAGAGTTGCAAATATCACTGGACATAACTGTACTACACGTCTATTATTCCGGAATAGATTTGGAATTTACATCACAAGTGAACAAATAAGTCAAACGGCTAATGCACTGTGATGATGGCCGTACTCAGTACTGCTTCGTCAATTTTTAACGTGTACATCTATAACGGATCTGCCTTTTGTCTTTCTAGAATTGCTATAAAATCTAACTCATGACTGAACATGTTAATTCGACGGCGACAGTGCTCTGTTGATGGATGTGCTACGTACCGTGCTCTCAGTTGTAAATATCTGTAGTCATAAACGTACTGAACATTGAGCGTATTTTTATGGCCGCTAAACATAAGTTATCAGTGAACAAATGAATCCAGCTGCTAAAGTGCGGTGATGATATTTGTACTCAGTACTATTCCGTCAAGTGTTAATGTTCCGAACGATAATCGGTAAGTCCTTCCTTATTCCAGGATTGTAATTTAATCTAAACGATCACTGAACGTGTTAGTCAAACGGCAACAACGCTCTATTGATGGATGCACCAACTACGCTGCTGGGAATAGCATATATCTCTAGCTATAACTGATGTATACATAGATTTTTCTAGAACTGCTGTGGAACCAAGTCACCAGTGAACAGATTACTGCAAAGGGTGCAACGCTGTAATGATGGCTGATCTCAGTCCCGTTATATCAATTGATGCTACATCAAGCTATGACGGATCTGGGATTAGTCATTCTGGCATTGCCTTAGAACATAAATCATAATTGTGCTGGTTAATACTACGGCTACAGTGCCCTGCTGGTGGATGTACTAAGTACCGTACTCTCAAATGAAAGTGTCTCTAGCCGTAAACGTACTAAGCTTTGATAATTCCAAAATTGCTGTTTAATACATATAGTCAGTGAACCAATTGTTCCAACGGCTAAAGGACTGTGATGGCGACTGTATTCAGTACAGTTTCGACAATTTTTAATATATAGAACTATAACGTATCTGGCTTTTGTCTTTCAAGAATCGCTGTAGAATCTGAAATACAATTGAACATGTTAATTCAGCGGCGTCAGTGATTTGTAGATGAATGTACTGAATACCGTACTGTCAATTGCAAATATTGCTAGACATAACCGTATTATATATTGATAAATCTATAATTGCTGTTAAACATGAGTTATATGTGAGCAAATTGGTACAATGGTCAGGGTACACTGATGAAGACTGTCCTCAGTACTGTTTTGTTAGTTGCCAATGACTCGGGTGATAATGGGTAAATCACTTGTCATTCTACAAATGAAAAAGAATATAAATCGACACTGAACAGATTTATCTGAAAGCTATAGTGCTCTATAGGTGGACGTACCAACTACCATTCTGGGAACTATAAATTTCCCTAGCCATTTCTGGTGTACACATAGATTATTCTAGAACTACCCTGGAATCTATGTTGTCACTGAAAAGATTAATCCAACGGATGCAGTGCACTATTGGTGTAGGTACAGAAGCCCATACTGACAATTGCAAGCGTCTCTAGCCGCAACTATACAATACATTTATTATTCTAGAATTGCTGTTAAACTTATTTCATCAGTAAGGTCATTAGTCCGATGGCTAAGCTAATGTGATGATGGCTGTACTCAGTACTGTTCCTTCAATTGCTAATGTCTCGTGCGATGAAGGGTCAGGACTTCGTCATTCTAGAATTGAAATAGTATAGAAACTATCACCGAATAGATGAATCCAACGGCTACAATATCCTATTGGTGGGTGTACCAAACTCAATCATGGGCGCTGCAACCATCGATAGATATGACCGATGTATAAATTGGTTATTCTGGAAATACTGTGTAATTTAAGTCTCCAGTGGGCAGATTAATTCGACCGCAGCAGTCTTGTGAAGATTTCTGTACACAATAATGCTATGTCAATCTTAAACCGCTCGAGCGTTAACGGTTCCGCTTTTTGCCGTTCTTGAATTGCTATAGAATACAAATAGTCATTTAAGTGGTTAAGGTAACAGCTATAGCGCTCTGTTGATGGATGTACTATGTGCCGTACTGTCAACTGTAAGTACCTCCAGGGTTAACGGTACGATAAACTGATTACTCCAGAACTGCCGTTAAACTTAAGTTATTAGTGAACGGTTTAGTCTAGCGGATAAGGTACAGTGACGATGATTGCACTCAGAACTGTTTCGTCAATTCTTAATGTCTCACGAGATAATGGGACAGTCGTTTGTCATTCTAGAATTGAGATTGTATTTAAATCATCACTCAATTGGTTAATCCAACGACTAGAGTGCTCTAATGATGAATGTACCAACTACCGACATGGGATTTGCAATTATACCTAGCCATAGTTGATGCATTCAATGATTATCCTAGAACTACTGTGGAATTGAAATAAGTAGAAACACATTAATCCAACGGCTGCGGTACTGTAATGATTGCTGTACACAAAGTAGTTGTGTGAATAGTAAATATCTCGAGCTATAACGGATCTGCCTTTTTGCCATACTAGAATTGCTATGAAATATAAATCGTCACAAAAGAGTTTAATCCAAATGCTACAGTGCTCTGTTGATGGACTTACCGTGCACCGCAATGTCAATTGTAAATAAATATAGGCATAACGGTACTATATATCGATTACTCCAGAACTGCCGTTACATGCAAGTTATCAGTGCACAGATCAGATCAACTTTTATGGGACGGTGATGGTGGCTGCACTCAGTGCTCCTTCGTCAACTATTAATGTCCCTAGCGATAATGCGCCAGGCCTTCGTCATTCTGGAATTGCAATAGGATATGAGACAGCACTGAGCATGTTATTCCAAGGACTAACATGCTCTATTGGTGGAAGTACCAGCTACCGTACTGGGAGTTGTAAACATCTCTGGGCCATAACTGAAGTTGAATTAACGTTGGCCATTCTTGAGCTACCGTTTAATTTAAGTCATCACAGAAAAGATCAATACAACGTTTACGGCGCTGAATTGGTGGATGCTCCAACTATCGTGCTGGAAGTTGCAAAGTTCTTTACCTATAACGGATGTGTACATTGTTAATTCTTGAACTACCGTGGAATATAGAGCATCAGTGAGCATAATAAGCCAAAGGCTACAGTACACTGATGATGGCTGTACATAGTATTTAATGGTTAGTCGTTTATATGCCTAGTCGATATGCCTTTAATAATTGAAGAGTTGCTACAGAATGAAAATCACCATTGAACACATCAATGCAGAGGCTGCTATGCTCTGACGATAGATGATCTACGAACCGTAATGTCAATTGTAAATATCCCTAGACATGACCGTGTTTTACATCGACTACTCTATACTTAATCTTGAATTGAGACCGTCACTGAACAGATTAATCCAACGACTAGAGTACGTTATCGATGGATGTACTAACTACCGTCCTGGGAAATTTAAATGATAGAAGCCGCTACTGATATATGCATATATCATTCTAGAACCACTGTGGAATTCACACTATCAGTAAACAGATGGTTCCAACAGCTGCACTAATGTGATGACGGCCACAACAATGCCCATTGTTAGTTCCCCGAGCAATAACGAATCTGTCTTTTGTCATTCTAGAATCGCCATAGTATTTAATCATCAATGAACAGGTTAATCCAACGGCTTCAGTAATGTATTGGTGGATGTACCGGCTTCCGTACTATGAATTGTTAATATCTTTAACCATATATGGTGTTTCATTGGTTTTTCTAGAACAACTTTGTTATTCATGTCATCACTGGACAGATCAATCCAATGACTACATTTCGCTACTTGTGCATGTTCCAACTACCGTACTGGTAATTGTAAATATCTCTAGTCATTACAGATGTTTACTTCGATTATTCTAGAACTACTGTAGCATATAAATCACCACTGATCAGATTAATACAACGGCTACAGTTCTTTGGTGATGGCTGTACAGGGTACTGACTTGTCGGTCGTTAATATTTCGAGCCGCAGCGGATTCCCTATATCTGATCCTAGAACTGCTACAGAATACAAGTCGTCATTAAACACATCAATCCAAAGGCTACTGTGGTCTGTTTGCAGACGTACTGAGATCCGTACTGTTGACTGTAAATATCCTTAGACACAACGGAGTTATACAACGACTACCCTAAACTCGCCTTTGAATTTAAACCACCACTGAATAGATTAATCCACCGGCTGCAGTGATCTCATGTCGGATGTACCACCTACCGTAGTAGGCATCGTAAGTATCTCTGATCATAGCTGACGCACACATACATTATTCTGGAACTGGAGTGGAGCTAATGTCATGAAGGAACAAATTATTACAACGGCAATACTACAGTGACGATAGCTGTATGCAGTACAGTCATGTCAGTAGTTATTATCTCGAGCAATAACGGATAAGTCATTTGTTATTATGGAATTGCTATAGTACCGAAACCATCAGTGTGAAGGTTAATCTTACGGCAACAGCTTTCTACTGATGTATGTGCTAGGTATCGTGCTGCCAATATTAAATACCTCCAGGCATAGCCGTACTATACACTGATTATTCTAGAATTGCCGCTAAATTCAGATAATGCGCGAAGAAATTAGATTAACGGCTAAAGTACCCCAACGATATCTGTAATCTCTACTCTTTCGTCATTTGTTAATGTCTCGAGCTCTATCGCATATATCTCCTGTCAATATAGAGCTGTTACTACAGTGCTCTGCTGATAGATGTACTATGGACCGTACTGCCAATTGTAAATTACACTGGATATAGCCATATTATACATCGACTTCACTAAACTTGCTTCTGAATTTTGAACCATCACTGAACATATTAATCTATCGACTACAGTACTTTGTCGGAGGATAACCCAAATACCGTACTAGGAATTGTAAATATCAGGAGCTGTAACTCATGTATACACAGATTACTCCAAAGCTACTGGGGAATCTAATTCATCAGAGCACAGATTGTTCCAACGTCTGCAGTAATGTATCGATGGCGGTACTCAGTACTGTTTTGTTAGATGGTGATACGCCTAGCGATAATGGACGTCTTTTGTCATTCTAGAATTGCTGCAGAATCGATCATCATGAATAAACAGATAATTCGACAGTTAGAGCGCTCCGCTGATGCATGTAATAGGTACGGCATAATCAATGGTAAATATCTGTGGCTACAACCGTACTATGTATTGATTATTCTGGAACAGCTGTTAAAATAAGGTTATCTGTGAAGAAATTAGTTCAACGGCTAAAGCACAGTGATGATGGCCGTACCCAGTAATCTTTCGTCAATTGCTAACATCACGAGAATTAATGCGACAGTCCTTTGACTTTCTAGATTTGCAATAGAATATATAACGTCATTGTATAGATCAATCCGACGCATACAGTTCTCTGTTGATGGATGTATAAGTACGTAACTGCCAACTATATGTACCTCTAGCAATTATTCTCGAAAGGCTGTATAGTTTACATCACCAGTGAACATTTGATCCAACGTCTACAGCACTGTGATGAAGGCTATCCTGAGTACTGTGTTGTGAATTATTCATGTTTCGTAGTGTAATGCATCTGCCTTTTTTCAATCTAGTAGTACTGTGGCATATAAGTCGTCATCGGACTTGTTCATCCAAGTACCTACTACAGAGCTGTCAAATATAAATGGCTCTAGCCGCAACCGTAATATACGTTGTTCATATTAGAGCGTCTGTGTAATATACGTCACCAGGGAACAAATGACTTAACGTCTACAGCACTGTAATGATGGGCGTACTCTGTCCTGCTATGTCAATTGTTAATGCCTGGGAGGTAATGTATCTCTATGCTGTAACTCCAAAATTGCAGCAGAATCTAAATCATCAATGAACAGATCACTCCATCAGTTACAGTGCTCTATTGGAGCTTGAACTGTGCACCGCACTGTCAGCAGTAAATCTCTCTAGCCATAACCCTTGTATACATTGATTACTCTATAATTGCTTTGGAACTTACATAATCAGAGAACCAAGCAATTCAACGGCTACAGTGCTGCGATTGTGCCACAACTCGGTACTGTGCTGTCAGTTGTTAATATCTCGAGGGGTAATGGATCTGCCGTTCTTCATTCTAGATCAGCTACAGAACATAATTCATCACTGAACAGACTAACTCATCGGGTACAGGGCCCTTTTGTTGCCTGTACCGAGTACCCTACTGACGGTTGTGTAAGCTCTGGCTATAACAGCAATATACACTGCTGATTCTGGAATTTCTTTGGAATTTAAGTCATCGATGAGCGAATTATTCCAACTTCTAAATCTCTGCGGCAATGGCTGCACTCATTATTTTGATGTAAATTAATAACGTTTCGAGCGATAATGTATATGTTCGCTATCAATCGAGAATTGCCATATAATCCACATCATAATTGAACAGGTTATTCCATCGGTTGCAGTGCCCAGTTGGTGGATTTTCTGAGCACAGTATGGCCAATTATAAGTATCACTAGGCTTAAGCGCAGTGTACACTGAAATTTCTAGGATTGCTTTTGAATTTACATCGTCAGCGGACACGTGATCGCACGCTTATAGGACTGTGGCGATGGATGTACTCAGTACTATGTTGTCGATTGCTAATACCGCGAGATATGTTGGATTTGCACTTTGTCATTCTAGAATTGCTATAAAATATAAATCATCACTGAACTGAATAATGCGACGCCTGCAGTGCTCGGATGCTGTACGTACTATGTACGTACGAACTCTCATTTATAAATATCTCCAGCCATATCCGGACTACGCATTCACAATTCTAGAATTACTGCAGGACTTACGTAATCAGTGAGCAAATTAATCGAATACGTACGTTAATACAACGATGGCTGTAATCAATCTTGCGATGTCAATTGTTAATACCTGAGATATAATGAGTCTGTAATTAGTCATTGCATGCTTGCTATGAGGTCTATGTCATCGCTGAAAAGAATAGTCCATCGGGTACTGTCCTCTTTTGGTGGATGTACTGATTATAGCGCTACCAGTTGTAGATATCCCTTGCCGTAAATGTACTATACATTTATTATTCCAGAATTGCATTGGAATTCACATCATCAGTGGACAAAGTCATCAAGTGGACACAATACTGTGATGATGGCTGTAATCTGTACTCTTTTCTCTAATGTTAAAGTGTGGAAGGGTAATGGATCCGTACTTCGTCATTCTTGAACGGCTATAGGAAATAAATCAGCAACGAACAGATTATTCCATTGGCTACAGTGCTATACATGTGGATGCACTTCGTCATTCTGGATGTGCTGTAGAATTTAGGTCATCAGAGAAGAAAGTAACCCAAGTGATGCAGGACAGCTATAATGGCTGTTCTCAGTACTGTTATGTCAATTGTTAATGTCTCCAGCAAAATGGATCCGTACTTCGTCATTCTTGATCGGCTATAGGAAATAAATCAGCAACGAACAGATTATTCCATTGGCTACAGTGCTATACATGTGGGTGTACCCTCTACCGTACAATGTATTGTAAATACCTCTATCCGTTAGTGATGTATACCCTGAATATTCTAGAACTACAGTCGAATGGGTATCATTATTAGACCGAATAATCCAACGGCAGCAGAAATGTTATGATGGTGGTGCTCAGTGCTGTTTAGTCAATTGTTAATGACTCCAGCCGCAGTGTGCCAGTCCTTCAACATTTTAGAATTGCAATAGAATACAAATCATCATTCAGTAGGCTAATCCAATGACTACAGCGCTCCATTGGTGAATGTTCCAAATACAGTACGGGGAATATTTAATATCTCCAGCCATAACTGCCGTATACGTTGATAACTCCAGAACCACTGCCGAAATTAAATCACCACTGAACATAGCAATCCAACGGCTGCTACAAGTCAATACAAGCTGTAGGAAGTACCGTACTCTTAACTGTAAACATCTCTGCCCATAATGGCACTATTTACTGATAAGTCTACAATTGCAGTCAAACATTTGCTATCGGTGAACGATCTTGTCCAATGGTAAAACTAATGTTATGGTATGTGTTTTCGGTACACTTTCGTCAATTGTTAATATCTCGAGATATAATACGCCAGTCCTTTGTCATTCTAGTATTACATTGGAATTTTAGTCACCACTGAGCAGCATAAGCCAACGGTTACGTAGCTCAATTGGTGGGTGCACCTACTACCGTGCAGGGAAAACTAATATCTCTATCCGTAACTGATGTACACCTAGATTGTTCTTGCACAAGTGTGGAATTTATATCATCAGTGTCCATATAAGTACTGCAGCTGCCGTACTGTGACTATGGCTGTACTTAGCACAGTTACGTGAATTCATAAAATGTGCAGCAATAACGGATATGTATTTTGTTTCTTTATAATTGCTACGTATCCTACATCATCAATGAACCGAATAATTCAACGGCAACAATTCTCCGTTTATGAATGTACTAAGTACCGCGCTGTCCATTGTAGAAATCTGTAGCCTTAACCGTGCTATGCCTTGATTAGTCCACAAATGCTGCTAAGTTTATGTTACCACTGAAGGAATAAGTCCAGCGGCTAAAGAACTGTGATGATGGATGTACATATTACTGTTTCGTCAATCCCTTATATCTCGAGCGATTTTAGCGCATTCCTCTTCATTCTAGAATTCCAATAGTGAACAGATATTCATTGAACGGACTAATCCAACGGCTACATATTTCTACTGGTGGATGCATCAAATATTGTACAGGAAATTGTAAATAACATTAACAACGACTAATGTATACATTGAATGCTCTAGAATAACTGCGTAACTTTTGTCATTACTGAACAGATTAGTGCCACTGCCATAGCGCTGTATTGGTGGATACATTAACTACCGAGCTGGGATTAGTAAATATCTGTAGACATAACTGATGTATACATTGATAACACTCGTAATACTGTGGAAGTCATGTCACCAGTCATTGAATTAATTCAACGGCTACTGTCATGTGTTGACGGCTGTTATCAGTACTGTTTCGTCAGATGTTGTTATCCTTAGCGATAATGGGTCAGTCCTTCTTCATTCTAGAATTTCAATTGAATATAAGTCATCAATGAAGGGACTAATACAACGGCTACTGTGGCATCTTGATGGAAATAGAGGCTACGGTACTGGGAATTCTAAGTGTATCTACCCATATGTAGATGCATACATTGATTATTCAAGAACTAGCGTGAAATTTCCAATCATCAGCGCAGAGATTAAGCAAATGCCTGAAGTACTCTGGTGATGGCTGTTCTCATTACTGTCATGTCAATTGCTAATATCACGATCTGTAACGGATCTGCCTTTCGTCGCTATGGAAATGCAGTAGAATATAGATCATCATTGAGCAGATCAATCCAACGTCCACAGTGCTCCCTTGTTGGATGTACCAAGGACTGTACATACAATTAAAAATGTCTCGAGACGAAACCATACATAGCACTGATTATCCTGGACTTCCTTAGTAACCTCTGTCATCAGCGAACAAATTAATACGGCGCCAATATTGCTGTGATGATGACTGTACTCAGTACTCTTCCATAAATTCTTAAAGTCCCGGGAAATATTGGGCCAGTCATTTGATATTCTAAAGTTGCAATAGATTTGGGTCATAACTGAGTAGTTCAATCCAATCGCTGCATTCCTCTATTGGTGGCTGTACCAACTACCGTACTGGGAGCTGTAATCATCTCTTTCCACTGCTGATGTATACATTGATCATCCCAGAAATTCCCTAGAATTTATATCATAAGAGGACAGATATATTGAACGGCGACGGTACCGTCGTGATGGCTCTATTCGTAACAGTGTTGTCAGTTGTTAAAGCCTCGAGCGACAATGAATATGGTTTTTGTCATTCTAGAATTGACATGGAATATACATCGCCATTGAGCAGATCAATCCAACGGCTAAAGTGCTCTGTTGATGGAAGTGCAAAGGACTGTGCTTACAGATATAAATATCTACAGCCATGGCCGATACATCGCCATTGAGCAGATCAATCCAACGGCTAAAGTGCTCTGTTGATGGAAGTGCAAAGGACTGTGCTTACAGATATAAATATCTATAGCCATGGCCGCACCATACATTGATTACTCTAGACTTGTTATGTAGTTTATGTCATTAGTGAACGAATTATTCCAGCGGCTACAGTTCTGTGATGATGGCTGTACACACTACTGTTTCGACAATTATTAATGACTTGAGCGATAATGGGTAAGCCCTTTGCCCCTCTAGTTATGAAATGGTTCCTTCATCATCATTGGAGAGGCTTTCTCAACGGCTACAATGCCCTGTTGATGAATAGACTAAGTACCGTACAGTCAGTTGTAAACATCTCTAGCCATAATCGTACTATACGTTGCTTATTCTAGAATTGCTGTTGAAATGAAAATTAGCAGTGAACAAATTAGTCCAACGATTAAGGTGCCGTGATCATGGCCGTTATCAGCACTCTTTCGACGATTGTCAGTTTCTCGAGCGATAATGTGTCATTCCCTCGACACTATGCATTTGCAGTAGAATTCATACCATCAGAGAAGAGAATATTCCAACGGCTGCAGTACTGCAATGACTGCTGTAATCAGTGCCGTTATGTCAATTGTTAACATCTCGAGCTGTAACGGATGGGTTTCTTTTCATTCAAGAGGTGCCATGGAATATACATTATCATTGTGCATGTTTTTTCGGCGGCTAGATAGCTGCGTTGATGAATGTACTGAGTACCATACTATCAATTGTAAATACCGTTAGCCATAACCGTACTATGCATTGATAGCAATAGAATTGCGGATAAAAATTAAATTATCGGTGAACAAATTGGACCAGCAGTTAAAGTACTGTGTTCATGGCTGTACTCAGTACTCTTTCGTCAATTGTTAATGTCTAGAGCGATAATGGGCCAGTCGCTTGCCATTCTGTATTTACAATAGAATTTACATCATCAGAGAGCAGATCATCCCAACAGCTGCATTAATGTAACGCCTGCTGTACTCAGTGCCGTTATGTCAATTCACAACGCCTCGAGCTGTAACGGATGCATTTCTTGTCATTCCAGATGTGAAATGTGATCAACATTACCATTGTACTAGTTTTATCAGCAGCTACAGTGCCGTGTTGATGAATGCACTAAGTACGGTGCTATAAATTGTAAATATCATTAGCCTTAATCGTACTAAATGTTGATTACTCTAGAACTTCTGATAAGCTTAAATTATGAAAGGAAAGTTAGTTCAGCATCTAAGGTACCGTGTTGGTGGCTAAACTTTGTACCGTTCCATCAATTGTTAACTAAGCTAGCAACGAATGGTCAGTCTTTTGTCATTCTAGATTTGCGAAAGGCATTAAATCATCCCTGAATAGATTAATCCACCGATGAAAGTGCTGTCTTGTTCGATGTGCTGTGCAAAGTACTGACAACTACAAATACCTCTAGCCATAACCGTAGGATGCATATATTGCTACAGACTTGTTTTGAAATTTACATGATTAGCGATCAAACTAGACCAACGATTAAAGTACTGTGATAATGTGTGTACTCAGCACTCTTTCATCAAGCTTTAGTGTCTCGAGCGATAATGATCAGTCTTCTGCCATTCCAGATTTGCAGTAGGATTTATATCATCAGAGAGCAGATTATACCACCGCCTGCATTACCGTTGTGACTGCAGTACTCAGAGCCGTAATGGCGATTGTTAACATCTCGAGCAGTAACGGATTCGCTTTTTGTCATTCTAGAGATACCATAGGGTCTACATCACCTTTGTACAAGTTTTACCGACGGTTAGAGAGCTCTGTTAATGGATATAGCAAGTGCCATCCTGCCATTTGTAAATTTCTCTAGCCACAACCGTACAACACATTAATTGGTCTACACTGTCTTTGGAAATTAAGTCATCAGTGAACAAATTCATCCAATGGCTACAGTACAGAAATGATGGCCATACTCCGCACTGTTTCGTCACGTGCCAATAACGAGATGGATAATCGGTCAGTCCATTATCATTCTAGAATTGTAACGGAACATATTTCATCGCTGAGCACATTAATCCAGCGGCTACAGTGCTCTATTGGCGGATGCAATCCGAGCCGCAGTGTCAATTGCAATCATCCCTAGCCATGGCCGTATTGAGCATTTACTATTCCGGGATTTCAGTTAAACTTAAATTTTCAGTGGTGTAATTTTTCTCACAGAAAATGCATTATGTTGATGGCTGCACTGATCTCTGTTTCGTCATCTGTTAATATCTCGAGGGATAATGGTTCAGCCATTCGTCATTCTAGTTCTAAAATAGAAAGCAAATCATCGCCGAAGGGCCTAATCCAATTGCTACAGTGTTCTATTTGTGGATGTACCGACTACCATAATGGGAATTGTAAATACGTTTATCCATGACTGATGCACAACTTGAACATTCAGGAAATGCTGTTCAATCTAAATCAACCGTGTACATATTAATCCAGCGGCTGGTGTACTGTGATGGTGGCAGTACTCAGTACTGTTATGTCGATAGTTAATATCTATGCCTATGTCGGTTCTGTCTTTTGCAATTCTGCAATTGCTATAGCATCTACTTCATCATTATGCAGGTGAAACGTACGGCTACATTGCTCTGCAGATGGATGTACTATGTACCGTACTGCCAATGCTGAATGCCTCTAGCCATAACGGTATAATTTATTGATTTTTCTACATTTTCTGTTAAACACAAATTATTAATTCACAAGTTAGTCCGACGGCTAAAGTAATGTGGTAATGGCTGTACACAGTACTGTCTCCTCAATTGTTAATGTCTCAAGCGATAATGGGTTAGTCCTTTGTCGATCTAGGAATGTAGTGTTATTATATCATCCTTGAGTAGACTTTTCCAACGGCGACATTTCTCTGTTAGTGGAAATACCTTACACACTACCGGGATCGGTAAACATCTACTGTGGTACCTGACGTATACATTGATCTTTCTGGAACTGCTGCGGAATTCAAATCGTCACTGAACAGATTTAAACAACGGGTACACTGCTCTGTTGATGAATGTGCTAAGAAACTTGCTGTCAAACGTAGATCCCTCTAGTCACAACCGTCCTATATATTGGCTACCCTAGACTTGATTTGGAACTTAAACCGTCGCTCAACAGATTAATCAAACGACTACATGGCTCCATAGGCGGGTAGAGCAGCTACTTTCTTGGGAAGTGTAAGTATCTCCAGCTATCCATATCCTACATTGTATACTCAAGACTTGCCTTGGAGTTTGCAATATCAGTGTACAAATCAGTCCGACGGCTATAGTGCTCCATTTGTGGATATGCCAACCAGGGTACTGGGAATTGTTACTACCTCTAGCTATGCCTGACGTATCAACTGATAGCTCAGGAGCTTCTGTGGAATATAGATCATCGGTGAACAGATTAATCGGACGGCTGCAGCATTGTGATGATGGCTGCACTCAGTTGTGTTATGTGAATTGTTAATATCTACAGGTATATCGCAACTGCCTTTTATCGTTCTTTAGTAGCTATATAATATGTCACCATTGAACATGATAATCCAACCGTTGCAGTGCTCTACTCGTTCATGTACTAGGTACCGTACTATTAACTGGAAACATTTATTGCGATAACCGTGACTTACTCCGATTATTCCAGATATGCATTGGAATTAACATCAACACTTAACAAAGTGGTACAGCGGCAGCAGTAACTTGATGATGGCTGTGTTAAGTAGAGCTATGTCATCAGTTAAATGCTTCATCTGTCATTTATCTCTATATTGTCACCATAGAAATGACAGGGAATTTATATCACCAGACAACGGAGAACACCAAGGGCACCCGTGCTCAGTCGGTGGATGTACTGGGTAACGATCTGTCAATTGCAAATATCTATAACGACAACCGTACTGTAAATTGATAACACAAGAGTTGCGTTGGATCCTACATCTCCAGTGAGCAAATGATCCAACGTATACAGCACTGTGATGATCGTTGTACACTGTACTGGGTTGTCAATTGTTTACGTCTACAGGGATAGCGGACCTGTAATTTGTCTTCCTAGAAATGCTACAGAATATGCATATTCATGGAAGAGATTAATCCATCGGCTAGAGTGCTGTGTTGGTGTATATAACAAGTACCGTACTGTCAACTGCAGATGTCTCTAGCCATTACCGTAATATACATTGACTATCCTAGAATTTCTTTGGATTCTCGATCATTAATGTACAAATTATTACAACTTCTCCAGTACTGGCATGATGGCTGCACTCACTACCGTGTGGTCATTTCATAATATTTCTAGCGATAATATGTGTGTCTCCTGTTATTTTGGAATTGCAAAGAATCTAAATCGTCATTTTACTGGATAATCCAACGGCTATAGTTCTCTGTTTATTGCAAGTACTAATTACCGAAATGTCCATTGCAAATTTCTTCAGCCATCACCGTTCTATGCATTGGTTACCCCAGACATACTTTGGAACATACACCCCAGCGAACAAATTTATCCAACGGATTCACTGCACAATTGGTGGACGCATCAACTTTCGTATTGGGTATTTCAAATCACTTGCCGAATTGTCTTGTGTATTTTACATGTACCTAAATGTCTACTTAGCACAATCGTCAACGGAGCACAGCAGCCTCTGTATTAACCTGTTCAATGATGGCGTAGATTCCGTAGATATTCCAGAATGACAAAAGATATGTCCGTTAGAGCTTAGAGTATTAACAATTTACATAACGGCACTTAGTACATCAATCATCTCCTTGCTGCAGACGCAGGATCAATCCGTTCAGTGACGATTTAAATACCACAGGAGTTCTGGAATAATCAAAGTATACATCAGTTATTAACGGAGATGTTTACAGCTCCCAGTTTAGTAGGTGTTGCATACACCAATAGAGCAATGTAGCCGTTGGATTAAGCAGTTCAGTGATGACAGAGCTTCTATTGCAGTTCCAGAATGAAGAAGGATGCAGAAATTATAGCTGGAGACCTTACCAGTTGACGGTTGATGTCTGAGAACAGCCGTCATCACAGTAATGTAGCCGCTGGATTAGCTTGTACTTTGATGATGTAAGTTCCAAAGCAAGTATAGACTTATCAATGTATAGTACGGTTGCGGCTAGAGACACTTACAATTGACAGTACGGTACATAGCACATGCATCAACACTGCACTGTTGCCGTTGAAGGAAACTAATCAATGACGCTATATGTAATATAGCATCTCTAGATTGACAAAAGAGAGATACGCTATACCTCGAGATATTAATTATTGCTATAACGGCACTGGGTACAGCCATCACCACAGAAGTGTTGCCGTTGGATTCATTTCATCACTGATGACTAAAACTCCACTCTAGTGCTGGACAAAGCAACATACACATAAGCTGTGTGTACACATATTTAAAATTCCCAGTGCGGCACATGCTGCATCCGCCAATAGATGACAGTAGCAGTTGGATAAACATTTCAGTGATGATTTAAATTCTACAGCAGTTATACAATACTCAAAGAGTGTAACAATTATTTCTAGGGACGTTAACATCTCCCAGTACGGTAATTGGCGCATTCATCAATAGAGCACCACAGCCGTCCGCTTAATATATTCAATGATGATTTAAATTCAATTGCAATTCTAGGATGTCAAATAACTGGAGCAATATCTTTCGAGATATTTAGAACAGACGAAACCGTGCTGAGTACATTAGCCGTTGCACCAATTAGTTCACTGATAATATGTGATTAACTTGTTTTCTAGAATGTGCAATGTATCTGACGATTATGGCAACAGATATGTGCAATTGACCGTACGGTTCTCAGTACGTCCATCAGTACAGCACAGCAGCCGTTGAACTAAACAGTCCAGTGATGATTTGAATTCCGCAGTAGCGCTAGAATAATCAATGTATGCATCAGCTATGGCTAGAGATATTTACATCTCTCAGTGCAGTAACCTGTACATCCACCAATAGACCAATGTAGCCGTTTGATTAAGCTGTTCTCTGATGACTCAGTTTCTTTTGCAGTTCTAGAATGACAATGGACTGGCTCAATGTCTCTCAAGTCAATAACAATTGGCGAAACCGTACTGAGTACAGCCATCATCACGTAAATGTCGCCGCTGGAATCATTTGTTCGCTGATGCTTTAAGTTACAAATCAAGCTTAGAATAACCAATGTATAGTGCTGTTATGTCTAAAGGCGTCTATAGTTGTATGTACAGTTCTTAGAGCATCCACCAACAGCGCATTATAGCCGCTGGACTTACCAGTTCAGTGATGATTTACGTCTCTTTGCACTTCTACAGTGGCAAAGGGCAGACCCATTATCGCCCAAGACATTAACAACTGACGAAGCGGTACACTTTACAGACATCGCTGTACTTGGACATTGGTGTAATTTGTTCACTGAAATTACAAGTTCAACGGCACTTCTAGAGTAATAAATACTTATTGCTGTTATGGCTAGGGATATTTACAATTGACGGTACGGTAGGTTGTACAAACGCCAACAAGTCACTGCAGCTGTGGGATTACTCTGTTCATTGATGATATATATTCAACAGCATTTCGGGAATGATGAAAGGCAGATCCTTTATCGCTCGAGTTATTAGCAAACGAAAACACAGTGCTGAGTGCAGCCATCATTACAGTACTGGAACCCTTGGACTAATTTGTTATTTGATGACATAAATTCCACATAATTTCCAGAAGAGTCAATATATAGTATGCGTATGTCTGAAAATGCTTACAGTTGACAGCGCTGAGTGCAGTACATGAATTAGGAGATCACTGTAGATGCTGAACTAGTGTGTTCTCTAATGATATATGCTCTACAGCAATTATAGAATGAAAAAGGACAGATGCATTATTCCTCGAGGTGTGTGCAATTGACAAAACAGTAGAGAGTACAGCCATCATAACAGTTCCGAAGCAGTTGCAATACTTTCTTCACTGGTGATGTAAGTTCCGATGCTACTCTAGAATAATATATTCATAGTACGGTTACGGCTGTAGATATTCACCTTGAGAGTGCGGTACGTACTACGTACACCATCAGAGCACTGTAGACGTTCGACAATTCTGTTCAATGATGATTTATGAATTACAGCGGTTCCAGAATATCAAATTGCAGATACATTAAATCGGCAGGAATTAGCAATTGGCATATCATGTGTGAATACAGCCATCATCACACTAACGCAATCGATGGACATGCTTGCTTACTGACGATTTGAATTCCATAGCAATTCTGGAATAATTAACGTTTGGTGCGGGTATGTCTAGAGATACTCACAATTGATAGGACGGTACATAATACATCCACGAAGAGAGCACAGTTGCGGTTCGTTTATTCTGTTCAATGACTATTTATATTCTATAGCAATTATAGAAGGACGAATGACTTATCTATCCCCCGGAGATATTAACAATTGATAACACAGTACTAATTACAGCCATAATCACAGTACTGTAACTGTTGGAATAATTTGTCCAATGATAATCTAAATTCCGTTGTAACTATGGAGCAACCAATCTATGGTACACTTGTGGCTAGGGACATGGACAATTGACAATACGTTACGTAGTACAACTACCAAGAGAACACTGTTGCCGCTGGATTTATCTCTTGACTGATGACTTAAATTCTTCGGCAGTACCTGCACGGAAAATAAAGATCCATTATCCCTCAACTGATATCTAATTGACAATGCACTACAAAATACAGCCATCGTCACGGTACTGTAGACGATGTGTTAATACTTTCACGTGCGATTTGAATTCCACAGCCATAATTGAATAATCTTTTCATATTGCGGCTACGGCTAAAGTTATTTACAGTCGACAATGCAGTTCTTAGCACATCTATCATCTGAGCACTGTTGCGGTTGGATTAATATGCCCGCTGACGATATACACACTACAGCAGTTCTATAATGACAAAGGAGAGTTCCTCTATCGCTCGGGTTATTAACATTTGGTAACATAACAATGAGTACAGCCATCATCACGGTACTGTATCGCTTGGACTACTTTTCTCACTGATGTTTCATGTTCTACCACAGTTCTAGAACGAAAGAGTGCAGATCCACTATACTTCTAGACATGAACAATGGGCAATAGAGTGCTGAGTACATCCACCATCATATTACCGCTGCAGCAGCTCTACTTTTTTCACTGGTAATGCGAATTCCAAAGCAATTCCGTAATAACCTATGCACAGTACAGCTATTGCTAGAAGTTTTTACAGTTGACGTTACGTTAATTAGTACATCCACCAACGGAGCACTGTTACCGTTACAGTAATATGTTCACTGCTTATTTAAATACACTAGCAACATTGGAATGACAGCATTGCGTTCCATGTCCGCAGCAGCCATTAACGACATAAATAGGTATACTAATTGCTACCAACATCACAATAATGTAGCAGTTGGATTAATTTTTATACGCAAGAGTTAATTTCCCAAGCAATTCCAGAATGATGAATGTATTGAAAAATTATGGCTAGAGGTATTTACAAACGTCGTTACAGCACATAGTACATCCAGCATCTGATCCCCGTATCAGTTGGATTAATCTGTTCAGTGATGACTTTGATTACATAGCAATTCTGGAATAAGAAATGGCAGATGCATTATCCCTCGATATATTGACAATTGACAACTCAGTAGTGATTAGAGTCATCATCGCAGTAATGTAGTCGTTGATATTACTTTGTTCACTGCAGACATATATTCCAAAGCATATCTAGAATTGTCATTGCATACGATGCTTATTGCTACAGATATTTACAATTGACAGTACGGCACTTAGTACAACCATCAACAAAGCACTGTTGCAGTTGAATATACTTGTTCAGTCATGATACACGTTCCATAGCAATTCTAGAATGACAAACGTCAGGTCCATTGCAGCTTGATGTATTAACAATTCGCATAAAGGTACTGAGTATATACATCTTCACAGAACTTCATCCACTGGATTAATATGCTCGCTGATAACTTGAATTCCCCTTCACTTCTAGAATTACCAATGTATACATCAGCTATGAATGGAGATACTTACAACACACATAACGGTAGATACATCACCCACGAAACGATTTCAGCAGCCGTTAGATTAATCTGTCCAGTGATGATCTAAATTCCACAATGATTCTAGAATAATCAATGTATTCTTCAGTTATGGATAGAGGTATTAACAATTCCCAGTGCGGCGGTTGTTACATTAATCAATGGATCACTGTAGCCATTGGGTCAGTCTGAGCAGTGATGATTTAAATACCACAGCTGTTCAAGAATAATGATCATATACATCAGTAGCTGCTAGAGGTATTTACTATTCCTAGCACGTTAGTTGGTACATCCACCAATAGAGCACTGCTGCCGTTGGATTAAGAGGTTCAATGATGGTGCATGTTCTGCAGCAACTCTGGAATGAAAAAGGAATCCATTATTGTTTGAGATATGAGCAATTTCCCTAACGTTACTGAGTGCAGCCATCATTGCAGTAATGCAGCCGTTGGATTAATGTCTTGAGCGATGATAAGAATTCGGCAGTATTTCTAGAATAGTCAACGTATACATCAGCTATGTCTTGAGATATTAACAATTCCCTGTACGGTAATCGATACATTCATCAATTGAACGCTGTAACATTTGGATCAATCTATTCAGTGATCATTTATATAATATTGTATTTCTAGAATGACTATGGAATGACCCATTACTGACTTGAGGCATTAATAATTGGCGAAAGAGTACTGAGAACAGTCACCACAACAGCACTTACACCGTTGGACAATTTCGTTTCCTGATGGTTTCGTTTTAGCAGCACTTCTAGAATAACCGACGCGTAGTACGATTATCGCCACAGATATTTTTAATTGACGGCACGGAATCAGTGCATCCGTCAAGAGTGCTCTGTATCCACTAAATAAACCTGATCAATGATGATGTAGATTATGTAGCATATCTAGAGTGACAGCAGGCAGATCCGCTATATCCCGAGATATTAGCTATGGCCATAACGGTACTGGGCGCAGCAATTGTCACAGTACTTCAGTCGTTAATATAATCAGTTCATTGACGGTGTCAGTTCCACAGTAGTTCTGGAATAAACAATGATCGCGCCTGCCACCTGTAGAGATATATAGATTTCTCGGCGCTGTAGCTGGTACATCATACAACAGAGCCTGCAGCCGTTCGATTAATCTGTTCAGTTCAAATTTTAATTCCACAGTAATTCCTGAGAAATCAATGTATCCATGAGTCACTTCTAGAGATATTAACAACTCCCAGGACGATAGTTGGTACATTCACCAATATAGCATTGTAGCAATTGTATTAATACCTCCAGTGTAGATTTATATAATATTACTAATCTCGAATGACAAAGGACTGACCCATTATCGCTCTAGGCATTAACAATTGGTAAAACAGTAATGGGTATAGGCATCTTCACAGTATAATGGCTGTTGCACTAACTCGTTCTCTGGCGATGTATATTCCAAAGCAAGTCTATAGTAACCAATGTGTAGCACGGTTGTGAACAGAGAGATATACGATTCCCAGTACGTCAGTTAGTACATCTATCAACAAGGCAATGTATCCGTCAGATTAACAACTTCAGCGATGTTATAGATTCTACAGCAATTCCAGAATGACAGAAGACATACGTCACGGTTCGAGATATTTACTACTCTCAACTCGGTAGTATGTACAACCACCATCAACCTACTCTAGACGTTGGATTAACTTGTTCACTGATGAAGTAAGTTCCAAGACAAGTCTGGAGTAAACAATGAATGAAGCGGCCACGGCTAGCGTCACTCACAATCCCCCAGTACTGTAGCTGGGACATTCGCCAATAGAGGACTGTAGCCATTGGAGAAGTCCGTTCAGTGATGAATAATATCCCTTTGCAATTCTTGAAATGAAAAAGGAATGACCCATTATCGCTCGAGTCATTAATAATAGACGAAACGTTACTCAGGACAGCCACCATCTCAATACATAGGCCGTTGGACTAATTAGTTTGCTGATAATGTATATCTAACCGCAATTCTAGAATAATCAATGTATAGAACGGTTATGGCTAGAGCTATTTGTAATTGACAGCACGGCGAACAGAACATCCACAAAGAGAGCACCGTAGCCGGAGAATTAACCTGTTCTGTGATGGTTTAAGTCCTTTTGCAGTTATACAATGGCAAAATACTAACTATTCGTCGCTCGCGATGTTAACAATTCACGAAGCAGTACTCAGTACCGCCTTCAACACAGTACCTTAGCCGTTCGACAAACTTTCACTGATGATATAAATTTATCAGCAGCTATAGGGTAATCAATTTTTAGTACGTTTATGGCAACAGATATTTTGCAAATGACAGTACGGTGCAGAGTACATCCATTAAAGGAGCACTGTAGCCATTGTATTAAACTGTCCGTCGATGATGCTCTATCCTATAGCAAGTCCAGAATTACAAACGCCGGGCATGCTATTGCTCCTGACATTAAAGATTTACGAAAGAGAACAAAGAACAGTCATCATCAGAATACTTCAACCCCTGAATAATAACTACACTGACAACTTGTATTTAACTGCAATTCGAGAATAATCAATGTATGGTACAGTTATAGCTAAAGATATTTACAATTCCCAATACGGTAGTTGGTACATTCATCAATGGGCACAGTTGCCGTTGGGTTAAGCTCTTCAGTGATGATATAAATTCTATTGCATATCCAGAATGTCAAGGGACTGACCCGTTATCGCTCGAGAGCTTAACAATTGACGAAACAGTAATGAGTACAGCCAGCATCACAATACTTTAGCCGTTGGACTAATTGTTTCACTGATAATACGAAAATAGCAGTAACTCAATTGTAAGCAATGTGTAGTACGTTTATGGCAAGAGAAGTATGAAGTAGCAAGTACAGCTGCTAGCACGTCCATCAACATAGCACTGTAGCCGTTGGATTGATATGTTTTGTGATGATTTACGTCCCTTTGCAGCCTCATTGCGGCTACGGTCTGGCATATTGTCTCTCAAGGTATTAAAATTTGACGAAACACCATCGAGTACAGTCATCATTATAATACTTTAGATGTTGGACTACTTTGTTAGCTGATAATAAGCAATGCATAATACGGCTTCGGTAGGAGTTAATTGAAATTGAAAGTACGTTTCTCGGTGGAATAACCATTACAGCACTGCAGCCATTGGAATAATCAGTTCAGTGATGATTAATTTCCTATTGCAGTTGAAGGAGAAATGGGTTGACAGATTACCGCTCGAGATATTAGCAATTGACAAAAGACTATTAAGTACAGCCATCATCACAATACCTTATCCGTTGGAGTAATTAGTTCACTGAAAATTTGTGTTTAGCTGGAATTCAAGATAATCGATATATGGTACGGTTATGCCTAAAGATATTTGCAATAGTCAGTACCGCTAGCAGAACGTCCATCAGTAGGGCACTGTAGTCGTCGTAGTGACCTGTTCAATGATGACCTAGATTCTGTATCAACTCTAGAACGACAAAAGCATAACCATTAACCCTCGCGTCATTATCAACTAACAACAAGGTACTAAGCACAGCCATCATGAAAGTACTGCAGCCGATGGCTTAATTTGTACACAGAAGAATAAAGTTCAACGGTAGTTCAAGAAAAATCAAGGTATACATCTATTGCGGCCAGAGACATTTACAATTCCCGGTAGGATAGCCTCTGCGTCCACCAATAGAACCATTGGGTTAATCTGGTAAGTGATGATTTCGAACCTCTAGCGATTATTGTATGACAAAGGACAGATCCATTGTCCCTCGAGACGCTAGCAATTGACGAAGGAGGATCGAGCACAAGCACCATCGCAGTACGTGGCCGTTGACTAATTTGATCAAATTTGATCACTATTAACATATGTTTAACAGCTATTCTGGAATAATGAATACATAGTAGGGATATGGCTGCCAATATTTACAATGGTGATTACAGTAGTTAGGACATCGATCTGCGGAGCACGGTAGCCGTTGAATTAATATGATCAATGACGAAGTTAAATACTGTAGCAACATTAGGGTAGCAAAGGTTAGATTCGTTATAACTCGGGACACTAACAATTGACAAAAGGGTAGTGGGTACAGCCATCATAACAGTAATGCAGCCGATGGATTAATCTGATCGCTGGCGTTTTAAGTTCCACAGAGGTTCTAGGACAATGAAGGTACACATCAACTATGGATTGAGAGATTACACATTGATTGTTTTAGATCTACTGTGGAATTTAAGACGCCAGTGAGCAAATAATTCCGACGGCTGCATTACTGTGATGATGCCTATACTCAATACTGTTTCGTGAATTGTTAATTCCTCGAGCGATGATGGGTCACTCACTTGTCAGTCTAGAATCGCAATAAAATCTAAATCATTATTGAGCAGATCAATCCTACGGCTTTAGTGCTCTGTTGACGTACGTACTAGGAACCGTACTCTCAAACATAAATATCTCTAGCCGTAACCGTGCTATACATTTATTATTCTATACTTGCTTCGGAACCTACATCATCGATGAATAAATTAATCCGACGTCTACGGTACTATGGTGATGGCTGTACTCAGTACTGAGATGTCACTGTTTAATATCTCAAGCGCTAATGGATCCGCCATTAGTGACCCTAGAATTGCTATTGAATACACCTCATTATTGAACAGATGAATACTACGGCTAGAGTGCTCTTCCGTTGGGACTACTAAAAACCGTACTGCCAATTGTAAATGTCTCTGGCCATATCCGTAGTATGCATTGCTTCCTCTAGACATGCTTTGGGCTTCATGTCATCAGTTTACGAACTAATACAACGGCTACAGTACAGTGATGAGTGCTGTACTCGGTACTCTTTCGTCACTTGTTAATGTCGAGTGCCATAATGGGATAGTCCTTTACCATCCTAGGGCTGCAATAGTATTTATATCATCACTGAGCAACTTAGTCCAGCGGCTACAGTGCTCTATTGGTTGATGTGCCTAGTAGCGTCCTGGGAATAGCAAGTGCCTCCAGATATAGTTGATACGTTTATTGTATATTCTAGAACTCCTGTTGAATTTTGCATCATCAGTGAACGTATTAATCCAACGGCTACAGTGCCCTAGTCGTGGATGTGCCGACTACCGTACTTGGAATTATAAATAATTCTGGGAATAGCAGATACATACATTGACTATTGTAGAACTACCGTTGAACGAGTATCATCTCTGTACAGACTAATACAACGCCTGCAGTACTGTGATGATCACTGCACACAGTACTGTAATGACATTTGTTAACATCTCAAGATGTACACTATATGTCGCTTGTCATTCTAGAATTGGGATGGAATATAAATCATCATTGAAGTGGACATTCCAACGGCTGCGGTGCCCTGTTGATGGATGTACTAGGAACCGCATTGTCAGTTGCAAACATCTCCGGCCACAGACGTACTATACATTTATTACGTTGGACTTGCTTTGTAATTCATTTCGTCATTGAGCAGAATAATCCAACGGCTAAAGTTCTCTGTTGGTGGGCGTACATACTGCCGTAATGCGAATTGTAAATAGCCCTAGCCTAGCCGATCTACACGTTGATTCTTCTGGAACTACTGTGGAAGGTAAATCATCAGTGATCTGATTAATCGAACGGACGCAGCCCTGTGCAGTTGGCTGTACTCTGTAACGTTATGTCAACTACTAATTACTGTAGCTATAACGAATCTGTCGTTTGTCATCCTAGAATTCCTATGGAATCGAAGTCATCATTGTACTGGATAATCTAACGGACACAGTGCACTGTTTACTAGATGTACCAACTGCCATACAAGGAATTGTAGATATCTCCAGACATAACCGTACCATACATTGATTACTATAAACCAGCTTTGGAATTTGCATCACCAGAGCACAAAATAAAACAACGGCTACAGTACTGTGATGATGGCTGTACTTAGTACTATGTTGTCAGTTTTTAATATCCCGAGCGGTAGTAGATATATATCTTGTCACTCTTAAACGGCTATATAATCGACGCCATTATTAAATAGATCAGTCCAACGGCTACAGTGCTCTGTTCATGGAAGTATCAATAAACATACCCTCAATTGCATATACCTCCAGGAATAACAGCACTATTCATTTGCAACCCTAGACTTCACTTGGTGTTTAAACGACCAGGGAACATATTAATCCAACTGCTAGAGAGAAGTATAGCCGATGGATTATTCTGTTAAGTGATTATTTGATTACGAAGCAATTCTAGAATAATTGTCGGATACGTAATATATCGGTAGTGACATTGACGAATGGTATACAGCACTGAGTGTAGCGACCTAGGCAGTTATATATCCATTGCATGAATCTGTACCTTCATCGTATACGTTCTATAGCAACTGTAGTATGGTCAATGCATGGAGCAATTGTCGCCGGAGAACTAAATATAGGTCTACACAGTGCAGGGTGTAATCATCAGCAGAGCTCGGCTGCCGGTTGATTAATATTTTCACTGAGGATTTAAGTCCCATAGCATTACAAGAACGTTAAAGGCAGATCCACTTAGCTCGAGGTAATACCAACTGACAAAACAGCACTGAGAACTGTCATTATCGCAGATATGTTGCCGTTGGATTCATTTGTTCACTGGATACATTTAACGCCACGGCAATTCTAGAATAATCATTGTATAGACCAGTTGTAGCTACAGATATTTACAATCGAGAATTCGGTACTTGGTACATTCACCAATAAATCATTGCAGCCGTTGAACTAATTTCTTCACCGATGACTTGCATTCCTCAGCAATTCTAAAGTAATCATTGTATAGACCATTTATAGATACAGATATTTACAATAGACAGTTCGGTGCATATTATATCCACCACCAGAGCACTATAGCCGCTGGACTATTCTGTACACTGACGATTTAAGCTCTGTAGATATCCAAAAATTATAAGTGGATATATCATGAATCGGCAGTGATATTCACAGGTGCCAACAATGTACAGGTTGTTGCCATCTACACAAAACTATAGTCATTGTACTAACAGATTCGTTGACAATCTATTTTCCTCGGAAATTGTAGAACGCTCAATGGAAGAGCAACTGTCGCTGGAGACATTAATATATTTAAGAAGAGTACTGAGTACAAATTTCATTACAGCCCTGCAGCCATTTGAATAATGTCTTCGCTGGCGACCTACATTCCTCAGCATCTATAGTACAAAGATATATAGATAACTTATGGCTAGACAAAGTTACAATTGTCAGTATGACACCTGGTACACCGACCTACGGAGCACTGAAGCCGTTGGATTAACCGCTTACCTAATGATTTAAACACTACAGCAGTTACAGAATGACCAACGGATACATCAGATATCTTTAGTGACATATGTCATTACGGCTGTGAGTATAGTCATCAACGGCGCACCGAAGCCGTTTGTTTATTCTGTTCTCTGACGATTAAAGTTATGTAGCTACCCTAGTATGACAAAAGGAAGATCCATTACCGCTCTACACGCTAACAATTGACAACACAGTACTGAGAAAAGGAATCATCATTGCACTGATGCCGTATTATTAATGTCTTTAGTGGTGATATAAATTCCACAGCAGCTCAAGGATAATGAATTTATAGTAAAGTTATGGATAGCGAAAGTTACAACTGCCAGTTCGGTACTTAGTATATGCAGCACCACATCACTGTAGCCGTTGGGTTGGTCTGTTCTATGCTGATTTAAATTATACAGCAATTCTAGGATGAGTACAGACAGACACATTATCGCGCTAGGAATTCAGAATTGACAACTCAGTACTGAACATAGCCATAAGCGCAGTGCCACATCCACTGCGGCAACCTGTTCTAGGATGATCTAAGCTACACTTCCTTCCGATAATCATAACTGGATAGATCAATTGTCGTTAAGGAAATAGACAGTTGAAAATGCATCACTGCGGATGGCATCCTTAACAGCCCACATACATTTGATTTACATATTCGCTGATCTTCTAAGTTCTCCATAAATTGCAGAATGATCAATGAATATATTAATTATCGCTGGAGGTGCCGACAATTGAATGTACAGCTATGATTAAAGTCATCAGCAGGGAACTATAGCCGTTCCATGAATCTGTTTATTGACGATTTATCTGCTGCAGCATATCATGAATGACAAGTGAAACGTCAATTGTCGCTGAAGGTAGTAACCATTGTCTATACAAAACAGAGTGCAGAAATTATGACAGTACTGTAGCATTTGAATAGTCTGTTCGCTAATGTTTTAAATTGCAGATCAATCCTAAGATGACATAAGGCAGATCCATTGTCGCTAAAAATATTCACAATTGATGACAGAGTAGTGGGCATAGCCTTCATCGCACGACTATGGACTCTTTATCAAACTGTTCTAAGAATAATCTGTGTATAGGATATTTGTGGCTAGGGATATTTACAATTTTGAGTACGGTACATTGTATATCTACATGAAGAGCACCGCAGCAGTTGGATTAGTCTGTTCGCTGGTCATTTAAGCTCTATAGCAAATCTGGAAATGTCAAAGCATAAGTCAGTCATGGCTGGAAATATTACTAATTGGCTACACATACTGGGTCTAATCGTCAAGTCAATACTATAGCCATTGTGAGATCCTATTCGAAGCCGATCAAGTATATATCGCCGTTCTAGAAAGATCACTGGATATATCACTGACTAAGTGTATTGGCAATTGAAGGCACATCACTGGGTAGAGCAATCTAAAAGTACTACACCCATGGGATTAATCCATTCTGCTGCATATGTAGAATAACCAATGGATAGATTTATTATCCCTGGGGTTATTGACAATGGAAAATAATGCGCAGAGTGCGGGCATCAATGTAACACTACAACCGGTGAGTGAATCTAATTACTCATGATTTAAATTCAATAGCAATTCCGGAATGTCGAAAGAAAGGTACATTGTCGCCAGAGACATTCACAATTGACAACACAGTATTGAGTAGGACAACCTACGCGGAACTACAGACATTGCATCAACATGTCCTAAGATGCTGTAGGTCGTATTGCTATTCTAGGATGATCACTGGATATATCAGTTTTCGCTAAAGATAATGACAACTGAAAACACATCACCGTGTATAGTAGTCTAGTCAGTACCACATCAATTGGATTAATCTGTTCGCAGATCACATGAACTCCACAGCAATTGTAGAACCACCAACATAATTCGTAAATTATCGCTAGAGATATTGTCATTGGGCAACACAGGACTGGGTGCAGACGTTTTTACTGTTTTGTGGCAATTGTATTTATCCGTCAAATGAGCATCTAACCATAATCGCAATCGAGGAATGAATAATTGATCATTGAGTAATTGCTAGGGATATTAACAATAGGCAATATATTATTGAGTACATTCATTATCAACGTGCTGTATGCGTTCAATTAATTCGTCCACTGATGAGCCTATGTCCACAGCAATTCTAGAGTAACCAATGACTTGATGTACTATTGCTAGAGATGCTTATAACTGACAGTAAGGTGCTAGCAACATCCACTGGAGAGCACTGCAGCCGACGTGCTGTTCCGCTCAGTGATGATCTATATTCTACATCAATTCTAGAATGTAGAAGGTCAGATCCATTAGGCCTCGAGATATATGCAATTAACGACAGAGTACAGCGTGTGGCCATCGCAACGGTAATGTAGCCGACGGATTAATGTGTACATTGAAAATGTATATTCCACAGTCATTCTAGAATAATTAATAAATGTTACTGTTGCGGGTAGAGATATTTACAATTGACATTCCACTATTTCGTACCTCTATTAGCAGGGAAGTGTAGCCATTGTATTAATCTGTTCACCGATGATAAATATTTTATTGCAATTATGTAGCACCAAACGTCAGATCCATAGTCCTTCGGGACAAAAGCAGGTGACAACACAGTACTAAGTCCAGTCGTCATGCCAGTACTGTAGCAGAAGTATTACTCTTTCCACTGGAGACGCAAATTCCAAAGTAATTCTAGAATAACCAACGAATAGTACGGTTATAGCTGGAGACATTTACAATTGACAGTATGGTACATAGTTCATCCACCAATAGTGCACTGTTGCAGTGAGATTAACCTGTGTCACCGATGATTTGTATTCTACTCCAAATATAGGATGAAAAAAGACAGATCGATTATCCCTCGTGATATTAACAATTGGCAACGAAATACTGAGTCCCGCCATCATGACGGTACTGCAGAAGTTGCAATAATTTGATCATTAATGATTTAAATTCCACAGCCATTGTAAAATAATCAATGAATCGTACGGTTATGGCTAGTGATACTTACAATTGCGGTACTTAGTACATCCACTAAAAGACCACTGTAGTCTATGGACTATTCAGTTCAGTGGTACTTTAGGTATTCTAGCAATTCCACAAGGACTAGATACAGATCCATTATATCTCCGGCCACTGACAACTTACGCAGCAGGGCAGACTGCATCCACCATCACAGTAACGTGGACGACGGAATAAGTTGTTCACTGATGACGAAATTTCTAGAGCAATTCCAGAATAGTCAATGCATAATACAGATACGGCTACTCGTATTTAGAGCTAAGAGCACGGAACTTAGTACATACACCAAGAGAGCGCAGTAGCCGTTCCATTAATGTTTTCAACGATGGTATATGTTTAATTGCAATTCTAGAATGACAAAGGTCTGACCCAATATCCATCTCGTCGTTGACACGTGACGAAACAGTACTGATCATAACCACCATTACGGTACTGCAGCCCTTCGATTATTCTGCTCACTGATGACTCAAATTTATCAGTACATGTAGAATAATCAATGTATACATCATCTGTGGCTAGAGATGTTACCAATTCCCAGTACAGTAACTGGTGCTTCCACCAATAGGTAACTGTAGCCATTCGATTCATTTGTCCAGTGATGATTCATTTTCTAATCCAATTCTAGGATGCCAAACGCCGGATCCGTTACAGGTCAAAACATTAACAATTGGCATGACAGTACTATGCACATCCATCAACACGGTACTGCAGCCGTTGGTTTAATCAGTTTACTAATGATGGATATTCCGCAGTAGTTCTTTAATAATCAATGTATACATGAGTTATGGCTAGAGATATCTATAATCCGCAGTACGATAGTGGTAACGTCCACCAATAGAGCACTCTGTCCGTTGGATTACTCTGTTCACTCATGATGTAGGTACCATTGGAGGTCTAGAGGAAAAAATGTATAACACGGTTACGGCTAGAGATATTTATAGTTGAGAGTGCGGTTCTTAGTACATCCATCAAAAGAGCACTATTGCCGTTGGATTGATCTAATCGATGATGCTCTATATTTTGCAGCAGCTCTAGAATGACAATGGACAGATCGGTTAAGGCTAGAAATAATAACGATTTAGTTAACTGTACTGATGACAGCCATCAGCACATTGCTGCAAACGATGGATTAATCAGTCCAATGGTGATTTGAGGTACAAAGTATTTCTAGAACAATCAATGTATACATCATTTGAGGATAAAGTCATTGTCAATTACCAGTACGATAGTGTGTACAACCACCAATATATTACTGCAGCTGTTGCATTAATCTGTTTAGTGATGATTTATATTATAATGCAAATCTAGAGTGACACAGGGCTGACCCATTATCGCTCGAGAAATTATCAATTGCCGAGACAGTACTGAGTGCAGTCATTATGACACTACTGCAGCCGTAGTTTGAATTGGAACACTGGTTGCTTAAATACCACAGAGGCTCTGCTGTAGTCAAGGAATGTATCAGCTATGCCTAAAGAAATTTATAATTCCCGGTCCGGTAATTGGCGTACCCAACAGTATGACACTTTAGCCGTCGTATCAGTCTACTCAGTCTCGACTTATATTGCACCGTTGTTCTAGAATAATCAATGTATACGGCAGTTATAGCTAGAGATGTTTGCAATTGCTAGTGTGGTAGACTGCACATCCGCCAACAGAGCACTGTGCTAATGAATTGGTCTGATCAGTGGTGATATAAATTCTACTGTAGTCCTGGCATAGTATCTGTAAACGTCATTTATGTCCATAGATATCAGCAACTGGCAGTACTGTGGTTGGTGCGCCCTCCAATAGAGAAGTGTAGCCGTCGCTTTAATCTGTTCAGTGATGACTAAAGTTCTATTGCAATTCCAGGGACAGGGAGGATTAACCCATTGTCACTCCAGACATGAACAGCTGACGGAAAGTTACTGGACATAGCCATCATCACATTACTTTAGCCGTCGGACGAATTTATTAAAAGATATACTAAATTCAATTGAAAATCTAGAGTAATCAATATATAGTTCGGTTATGTTTAGAGTTATTTACAATTGACTCTAAGGTACATGGCACATCAATTTAGAGAGCATTGCAGCCGTTGATATCACCTGTTAAATGACGATTCTTATTACTGGCAATTCTAGATTGACAAAGTGCGAATCCGTAATTGCTCGGGATATTATCAATTGACATAACTGCACGTAGTACCGCCATTAACACTGTTGTACAGCCGTTGGATTTATCTGTCCTGTGGTGATTTAAATTCGACTGAGGATCTAGAAAGATCAATGTAAACATCAGTTAAGGAAAGAGATATTTACAATTCGCAGTACGATGATTGTAACGTCTACCAACACAGCACTGTAGGCGTTGGATTAAATTGTTCACTGATGACCTATATCTCACAGTGCTCTTGTAGTGCATTCAATGTTTACATCAGTTGCAGATAAAGGTATTTGGAATTCCCAGCACTGTGTTTGGTGCATCCACTTGTATAGTACCGTAACCGCTGGATTAATCTTTTCAGTGATGACGCAAGCACCAATATAATTCTAGAATTATCACTGTATACAAGAGATATGGCTTGTGATATTTACAACTCACAGTATGGTAGTTGCTACACACGCAAACAGAGCAGTGTATCCATTTGACTAATCTTTTCAGTGATGATTTATATCGTTTGCAATTCTAGAAAGACAAAGTTCTGACGCATTATCCCTGGAGATATTATAAATTGACGAAATGGATCAGAGTACAGCCATCATCACAGAACGGCTGCCGCAGGATTAATCTGTCCACTGACAATTTATATTCCGCAGTTTCCCTAGAACGACCAATGCATATATCAGTTATGGATAGATCTAGTTACAATTCCGCGTATGGTAGTGGGTGCCTCAACCACTCGAGCATTCTAGCCATTGGTTTAATCTGCTCAGTGATGACTCATATTCCACAGTAATACGAGAATAACCGATGTGTGTACGAGTTCTGGCTACAGATATTTGCAACTCCCAGTACGTCTGATCGTACATCCACCGAAAAATTGCTGTAGTCGTCGGATTAATCTGCCCCACGATGATTTAGTATTTGCAGCAATTCTACAATGAAGAATTACTGACTTACTCTCGCTGGATATATTATCAATTGGCGAAACAGTACTGAGTGCAGCCGTCATCACCGTTCTTCAGGCGTTGGTACTAATTTGTTCACAGATAATATAAGTTTAGGAGCAAACCTGGAATAATCAGTATATAGTGCGCCTATGTCTGCAAATATTTAGAATTGGCTGTATGGCACTTTGTACATCCATCAGCAGTGAACTGTAGCCGTTGAATAGACCTCTACAATGATGATGTATATTTTCTAACAATTAGAAAATGTCAAAGGACAGACCAATTGCCGCTCGAGATATTGACAACTGACCCACAGTACAAAGTACAGCAGTCATTACAGTACTCTAGCCGTTCGAATAATTTTGTAACACATAACTCAAGTTTAACTGCATTTCTAGAACTATCTATATATAGTACGACAGTGGCAACAGGCATTTACATTTGACAGTACGGTACTAAGTACGTCAATCAGCAGAACACTGTAGCCGTTCGATTTATCTGTTCGATGATGATTTGTATTCTGTAGTAATTCTAGAATGAGAAAAGACAGATCCGTTACATCTCGAGATAAAGCAGCTGACAGCTTGGTACTATGTCCTGCCAGCATCATAGTACAGTAGTCCTGGGAGTTATTTATTCACTGATAATACAGGTATAACAGCAATACTGACATAACCAATGTATAATACGATCATGGCTACAGATATTTACACATGATAGTACGGTACTTAGTATATCCGTCAACAGAGCACCGTAGCCGTTGAGTTGATCTCTTCAATGATAATGTATATTAACTAGCAATTCTAGGATGACAAAGACTTGATACGTTGTAGCTCGAGGTATAAACTATTGACATGGAGGTACTGAGTGCATCCGTCGCCAGAGTACTTTTGCCGTTGGACTAATTTGCTCTGATAATTTAAACTTAGTACCAATACTAGAGTAATCAATTTATAGGACGGTTGTGGCAAGGTATATTTATAATTGAGAGCACGGCATGGAGTACATCCATCAGTAGAGCACTATTTCCGTTGTATTCACTTGTACAGTGACGGGTTAGTTTCTATAGCAATTGTAGGATGACAAAAGGCAGATCGGTTCTAGCTCGAGGTATTGACAATCGACATAAGTGTACTGAGTACAACCATCATCACGGTACAGCAGCCCTTGGATTAAACTGTTCACTGATGACGTAAATCCCACAGCGTTACTAGAAATATCTATGAATACATCAGCTATGGCAGCTGATATTTAGAGTTCCCGGTACGGTATTTGGTACATACGCCATTGAAGTGCTGTAGACGATGGATTAGAATGTTCAGTGTTGGCTAGAATTCAAAAGCATGTTTATGGTGATCGATGTATAACACTGTTATGTGTATGGATACCTACTACTGACAGTATTCTTCTTAGTACATCCATCAGCAGTGCAGAGTGCCTTTACATTGATCTCCTCATTGATGATTCGTATTCTGTGTCAATTCTAGGATCATGAAAGGCCAATCCGTCATAGCTCGCGGTATTCACAACTGACAACTAAGTAGCATGTACAGCCATAGTCCCAGTAGTGTAGCAGTTGGATTAATCCGATCGGTGACGATTTAAATTCCACAGTTAATCTATAACAATCAATGAGTGGATCGGTTATGGACAGAGAGATTGACAATTCCCAGTACGGTAATAATTACATCCACCATGAGAGCATAGCATCCGTTTGATTAAGCAATTCAGTGAGGATTTAATCTCCACAATAGTTATAAGATAATTAGTGCATATGTCCGTGTGGGCCAGACAAGATTACATGTCCCAGTAGCGTAGTTGGTAATTCCAACAATAGAGCATAGTAACCGTTTGATCGATATCATCAGAGATGATACAAGTTCCACAGTGGTTCTAGGGTATCAATGTATACATCAGTAATAGCCAGGTATATTTATATTTCCCTGTACGGTAGTACGTGCATCCATAAATAGAGCACTGTAGCCGTTGGATTGATCTGAACATTGATGATTTAATGTCCACCGAAGTTCCAGAATAACCAATGAACGCATCAGTTGTGGCTAGTGATATTAACAATTCACAGAACGGCAGTTCGTAAACCTACCAATAGAGCACTGCAGCCGTATAATTAGCATGTTCGGCGATGATCTATTTCCTATTGCAATTATTGAATGACAAAGGACAGACACACTCTCGCTCGAGGCATTAACAATATATATAAGGGACCTGAGTACTGCCATCATCACATTACTTCAGCAGTTGGAGTACACTGTTCAGTGACGATTTAAGTTCCACTTTAGCTATAAGATAATCTGTGTATACATCTGTCACGGCTCCTGATACATACAATTCCCGGTACGGTAGTTGGTACATTCGCTGACAAATTGCTTTAGTCGTAAGATCAACTTGTTCAGTGATGGTATAAATTGCAAAGCAAGTCTAGGGTAATCAATGTATAATACGTACATGTCTAGAGATTTCTACAACTCACAGTGCGGTGCTTAGTACACCACTTAAAGGGACACTGTGGCCGTTGTATTAACCTATTCAATGATGGTTTATATCCTATTGCATTTCCAGAATGACAAAAGCCATATCCATTACCGCTCGAGGAATTATCAACTGACAACACAGCATTAAGTACAGCTATTGTCACAGTACTGCAGCCGCTGAGTAATCAATTCAATGACGATTTGAATTATACAGTAGTCCTAGAATAATAAATGTATACACCAGTTACGGCTGCAGACTTTCACAATTCCCAGTACGGTAGTTGGTACATCAACAAATAGAGCATTTTAGCCGTTAGAAATGAATCTGTCCAGTGACGATTTATATCCTAGTGCACTTCTAGCTTGACGAAGGACAGACACATTAAGTCTCGTTTCAATAGCAATTGTCACAGCTGTACTGAGTAACGCCATCTCCAATGTACTTTAGCCGCTGGAATAATTTCCCCACTGATAATTTCAATCTTGCAGCAATTCTAGAATGATCTATGTATAGTACGGTTGTGGCTAGATATATTTACAAATGGCAGTGCAGCACATAGTGCATCAATCTACAGTGCAATGTAGCCCTTGGAATAACCTCTTTACTGCTGAAATAGATTCCTTATCGCTTCTAGTATAACAAGAGACGTATCCGTTAAATCTTGAGAAACTAACATGTGAC
Source organism: Eufriesea mexicana (assembly GCF_001483705.2). Classification (NCBI taxonomy): domain Eukaryota; kingdom Metazoa; phylum Arthropoda; class Insecta; order Hymenoptera; family Apidae; genus Eufriesea; species Eufriesea mexicana. Next base: position 40,040 of record NW_016918390.1, read on the forward strand.
ATAAGAGTAATCATTACAGCCATCATTACATTACTGCATCTTTAGGATAATTCCGTTCACCAACGATTTACGTTCCACAGTAGTTCTGGAATAATCTATGTATACATCAGTCATAGGTAAACATGCTTACAGCTACATGCAGGATAATTGCGTATCCACCAATACAGCCGCGTAGACGGTGGAATAATCTCCTCTGTGATGGCTTTAATTCCACGGTAGTTCTGGAATAAGCAATGTATACATCGGTCATGGCTAGAGATATAAGCAGTTCACAGTACGGTATCTGGCACATCCACCAACAGATTGCTGCAGCCATTAACCTGTTCACTGACGATTTACATGCCACAGTACTCCTAGAATGACCAGTGTATATATCAGTTATGGATAATTAACCAGTTCACTGACGATTTACATGCCACAGTACTCCTAGAATGACCAGTGTATATATCAGTTATGGATAGATCCTGTTACAATTCCCCGTATGTTAGTGGGTACCTCAACCGCTCGTGCATTTTGCCATTGGGTTAATCTGTTCAGTGATTACTTAAATTCCACAGTGGTACTAGAATAACCAATGTATACATGTGATATGGCAACAGATATTGCAACTCCCAGTAAGGCTGATCGTACATCCACCGTGAAATTGCTGCAGTCGTTGGATTAATCTGTCCCGCGGTGATTTAGATTCTACAACAATTCTACAATGACGGATGACTGACTTACTGTCGCTTGATATATTATCAATTGACGAAGCAGCACTGATTACAGCCGTCATCGCTGTTCTTCAGCCGTTGTACTAATTTGTTCACAGATAATATAAGTTTAGAAGCAACTCTGGAATAAAGAGTACATAGTGCGTCTATGTCTACAAGTATTTACATTTGGCGGTATGGTACTTTGTACGTCCATCAGCAGTGAACTGTGGTCGTTGAATATGCCTCTTCAATGATGATGCAGATTTTATGGCAATTGAAGGATGGCAATAGACACAACCGTTATATGTCGAGTTATTAACAATTGACACATGAGTACAGAGTACAGCCATGATAACAGAAGCACAGCCGTTGGATTAATCTGCTCACAGATTACTTCTATTCAGCAGCATTTCTTGAGTAATCCATGTATACGTCAGTTACAGCTGGAGTTATCTGCTGTTCCCTGCACTCTAGCTGGAATAACCGCCAGTAAAGCACTGTAGCCTTTGGATTAATCTGTTCAATGGCGATATATATTTTATAGCAACTCTAGAGTGACAAGGGACTGACAAATTAACGCTCGAGATATCAACAATGGACGATACATTATTGAGTACAGGCATCAGAACGCTACTGTAACAGTTGGATTAATTGGTTGACTGATGACGTAAATTACAAAGCATGCCTAGAGTAGTCGATGCATTCATCAGTTACGGCTGGAGATATTTACAATTCGCGGTACGAAAGATGGTACATCCATAGATACATCACTGCAGCCGTAGGATTAACCTCCTCAGTGGTTATTTAATTCTAATTGCAACTCTAGAATGACAAAGGACTGACCAATTATGTCTCAAGACTTTAACAGTTGACGAAACAGTACTGATTACAGCCATCATCACATTTATTCCGTCATTGTGTTAATCGGTTCACTGATGAAATAATTTCCACGGTAAATCTAGAATAGTCTAGAGTAATGTTCAGTGATCATTTAAATTCAAAGCAAGTTTGGGGTAGTTGATGTATAACACGTTTATATATAGGGTACCTAGAATTGACAGTAGGATACTTATCAAATCTATGAAGAGAGCACTGTAGCCTTTGGATTGATGTTCATTGATCATTTGTTTTCTGAAGATATTGTGGAATGGCAAAGGACATATCTGCATGGCTCGGGTTATTAACAATTTACAACTCAGTACTCTGTGCTGCCATCGTCGCAGTACAGTAGCCGTATGATTATTTTGCCCATTGTTGATCCACTTTCCACAGTAGTTCAAGAAAAGTCAATGTATGCACCAGTTACAGATATAGACATTTACAGCTCCCAGCTCGATAGTCGTAGCATCCATCAATACAGTACCGTAACCGTTGGATTATTCCTTTCTGTGACGATATATATTCCACGGTAGTTCCAGAATAACCAATGTATACGTCAGTTTTGCCTAGAGTAAATTATAATTCCCAGTACAATAGTTAGTACACCCACATATAGAGTATGATAGTCAATGGATTAATCTGCTCAGTGATGTTCTATAACTTAATGCAACCCTAAAGTTGCAAAGGTCTGACTCATTATGGTCGAAGACATTAAAAATTCCCGAAACAGTACTGTGTACAGCCACGAGAACGATACCTTAGTCGTTGAAAAACTTTGTCCACTGATAATAAAAATTTCAGGGAAATTCTGGAATAATATATGAGCTGTGCGGCTATGGCTATAGATATTTACAATTGACAGAACGGTACTTATTACATCGGCCAACAGAGCACTGTAGACGCTTAATTAATCGCTTCAATGATGATGTAGATTTTATAGTATTTCTAGAGTCACAACGGACACATCCGTTACAGTTCGAGTTATTAACAGTTGACACAAAAGTACTGATTACAGTCACCATAACGGTAGTACAGCCATTGGATTAATCTGTTCACGGATCACATATATTCCGCAGTAGTACTATAATAATCAATGTGTACATCAGTTATGTTCAGAGACACTTACACATACCAGCACTGTAGTTGCAACATCCATCAAAAGATCACTGTGGCCGTTGGATTTAATAGTCCAGTGACGTTTTAAATTCGAAATCAAGCCTAAGGTAATCAATGAATAGTACGGATAGAACTAGTGATATTTTCAATTCACAGTACGGTAATTAGTACATACTCACGGAAATGTAGTCGTTGGACTTATCTGTCCAATCGCGATATGTACTCTATAGCCATTGTAGAATGACAAAAGACAGAACAATTACTGGTCGATAAATCAGTAACTGAGGACACAGTATTAAGTACAGCCATCATCTATGTACTGCAGCCGTTGCATTAATCTATTCATTGAAGATATAAATTCCACTTTAGCTCTAGTATAATCAATGCATAATATCATGTATGGTTAGAGATATTAACATCTCAAGTTATGATTCCTGGTGCATCCGCCAATAGAGTACCGTAGCTAGTGGATTGATCCGCTCAGTGATGGTTTTAATACCACTTTGGCCCTAGAATAAACAATGCACACATTGGTTACGGCTAGAGATAATTACAATTCCCAGCACCGCTGTTGGTACATCCACCGATGGAGCACTCTGGCCGTTGGATTATTCCGATCGGTGACGACCTATATCCTATTGCAATTCTGGAATAACAATGGACTGTCCAATTATATCCTGAAATATTAGCAACTGAACAAAGAATTCTGAGTACTGCCATCATCACATTACTGCAGCCGATGGATTAATCTGTTCACTGATGACATAAATTGCACAGTAGTTCTAGAAAGATCTATGTATGGATCAGTTATGGATGCAGGTGGTTACAATTCCCAGTACGGTTGTTGGTACATGCGCCGATAAAATACTCTAGTCGCCGGAATAATATATTCAGTGATGGTTTAAATTGAAAAGCAAGCTCAAGGTAGTCGGTGTATAACACGGCTATGTCTATCGACATTTACAATTGATAGTACGGTTCTCAGTTCATCCATCGACAGAGCTCTGTAGCCGTTGAATTTAACACTTCAACCATGGGGTAGGTTCTATAGCTGATCTGGAATAACACCAAACCGATTTGTTATATCTCGAGATATTAGAAATTGTCATAACAGTACTCTGTACGGGCATCATCACAGTGCTATAGCATTTGGAATAGTGTTTTCACTGATGATATAAATTCTACAGTCGTTATCGGATAATTAATGTGTAAGTCAATTATGGACAGAGCTACCTACAGTTCCCAGTACGGTAGCTGATAACTCATCCAAGTTATTGTACTGTAGCCGTTGGATTTAACAGTCCAGTGATGGTTTGAATTCCAAAGGAATTCTAGGGTAATAAGTGAGTGGTACGGTTAGAACTAAAGACATCTACTGTTCCCAATACGATCCTAAGTACATACATCACCAGGGAAATATAGTCGTTTTATAGATATGTTCCATCATGACCTATATCCTACAGCAATTCAAGAATATCGAAAGTCAGAACCATTACAGATAGATATACAAACAACTGGCAGCACATTACTAACTACAACTATCACAACAGTACTGTAGCCGCTGTATTAATCTTTTCAATGATGACTTACATTCCATAGCTTTTCCAGAATTATCATTTTATACATCAGATAATTTAGAGATATTAACCGTTCTCTGTACGGTAGCATGTACATCCACCAGCACTGTACTGTAGCCTTTGGATTAACCTGTTCATTTTCGGTTTAGATCCTTTGGCAATTCTAGCATCACAAAGGACAGATCCGTAATAGTTCGAGATATTAACAAATAACTAAACAGTCTTGTGTACAGCAATCATCACATTACTTTAGAAATTGGACTAATTTGACACTGGCATCATAAGTTAAACATTAATTCTAGAATAATCAATGTGTAGTACGGTTATGGCTGCAGATACTCACGATTGAGGGCACGTTACTTAGTACATCCATGAATTGAGTACTGCAGCCGTTGCAATGACCTGTTGAATGACGACTTAGACCTAATGGCAATCTACGATGGCAAAAGGCTGATCCGTTATAGCTCGAAATATTAAAAATTGAGAGAACAGCACTGAGTACAACCATCATCACAGTACTTATTCCGTTGGACCAATTTTTACACTGACAAAACAAATCCAGCAGCAATTCTGGAATATTCAATGTGGAGTACGGTTATAGCTAGTTATATTTGCAAATGACAGTATGGTACATTGTACAACAATCAACAGTGCACTCTAGCAGTTGGATTAACCTGTTCAATCCTGACCCATATTACATAGCAATTCTTAAATAAAGAAAGACAGATCCACTGTAGTTGGGGGTATTAGCAACTGTCATTACAGTACAGAGTACAGGCATCACCACAGTCTCTTAGCCAGTGTACAAGTTTCTTCACTGATAATTTACGTTTCGCAGTATTTCTAGGAAAATCAATATACAGTATGGTTAAGGCTAGAGATATTTACAGTTGACAGTAGTGTACTTACCTCGGCCATCATCTCAGTGCTGTAGCCGTTGCATTAATTTGTTCACTGATGATTTAGCAACTCTTCCAATTCTAGCGTGACATAGGAATGAACAATTATCCCACGAGATACTAATAATTCACGGAACAGTAATGTGTACATCCTTCATGGCAGTACCTTAGCCGTTGGAATAATTTATGCACTGGTAACTTGAATTTAACCGCAATTCTAGAGTAACCAATATATAGTATTGTTATGTCCAGGGACATTTACAATTGACAGATCGGATCTAAGTACATCTATCAACAGAACACTGTAGCCATTGGATTGGTTTGCTCAATGATGGTATGTATTCTGTAGCAGTTCTTGAATGAGAAATGGCAGATTCGCTACACCACGAAATTTTAACAACCGGCAACTCAGTACTATGTACAGCCGACATCACAGTACTGCAGCCGCTGTATTGTTCTGTTCAGTGACGACACAAATTCCACAATAACCATAGAATAATCTCTTTATACATAAGTACAAGCTAGAGACATTTGCGATTTCCAGTATGGTAGCTGTTACATCCACCAATTCAGCACTGCGACCGCAGTGTTGAACTGTCCATTGGTGACTTACATCCAATTGCAATTCCAGAATAACAAGGAGATGAGCCATTATCGCTCCAGACATAAACAATTGGTGAGACAGTAGCGAGTACAGCCACCATCTGAGTACTTTACCGGCTGGATATATCTATTGACTGATAACTTAGGTTTAACAGCAATTCTGGAGTAATTACTCTTTTGTACACCTATGGCGAGTGACGTTTTCAATTGACAGCACGGTACATAGTAGGGCTGTCATCTGAGCACTTTATCCGTTGGTTAAACCTGCACAATGGCGATCTATATTCTGTAGTAATTCTAGAGTGACAAATGGCAGATCCTTCAAGGCTCCAGATATTAGCAACTGACATAACGGTACTGGGATCAGCCATCATCATTGTACTGCCGCCGTTGGAGTAGTTCGCTCACTGATTATTTATGCTCCACTGTAGTTCTAGAAAAACCAATGTTTACATCAGTTGCGACTAGAGATATTAACATTTCATAGTACGGTAGTTGTTGCGTCTACCAACACAACACTCCTGCTGGGACAATAGTCCATCCAGTGATGATTAAGGTCCTACTGCAATGCTGGAATGACAAAGGACTGACACACAATCGCTCGAGTCGATAACAATTGACGATGCAACACCGGGTACAACCATCATCCCATTTCTTCCGCCGTTGGATTGATTCGTTCACTTTTAATGGAACGTTAACCGCACCTCTGGTGTATTCAGTGTATAGTACGGTTATGACTAGAGATATTTGCATTTGCCTGTACGGCACTTAGTGCATCCATCAACAGAGAATTGTAAGCGTGAATTAACCTTTTCAGTGATGATGTAGGTTTTATTGCAATTCTAGAATGACAGAATACTGATCCCATACCGCTCGAGGCATTATCAACTGACAACACGGTACTAAGTTCAGCCATCAGATCAGTACCTGGCCATCGCGTTTATCTCTTTATTCAAGATTTAAATTCCGCAGTAGTTCTGGAATACTCAATGTACACATCAATTGTGGCTAGAAATACTTACAATTCCCAGTACGGTAGTTGGTACATGAAGCAACAGGACACAGTAGCCGTTGTATCAACCTGTTCAGTGGTGATTTAAGTTCAACAGTGTTTCCAGAATAATCGATGTGTACATCAGATATGCTTCGAGATACATACAATTACCAGTACAGTATTTCGTACATTCACCGATAAAGTACTCTTGTAGTTGGAATAACCTGTTCAGTCTTGGCATACCTTCTGCAGCAATTCTAGAATGACAAAAGACAGACCGCTTATCTCTGGAGGCATTGGTAGTAGACGAAGCAGCATTGTGTACAGCCGTCATCACTGTACTGTGCCCGTTGAGAGCAGTTTGTTCACTGACAATTTAACTATAACAGCGGTTCTTGAGTAATAAATGTATAGTACGGTTTCCCACAGATATTTGCATTTGACCATACGGAACACAGTATATCCGCCATGGGCTGACTGTAGCCGCTGAATAAACGTTCTCAATGATGATGTAGTTTATATAGCGATTATAGAATTGCAAAAGAGAAATCCGTTATAACTGGAGAAATCGGCAGTTGGCATAGCGGTAATGATTACAGCCGTCATCAGAGTAGTGCAGCTGCTGGATTAATATGTTCACTGATGATTTAAATTCCATAGTAGTTCTAGAATGATCAAGGTATGCAGCAGTTGCAGATAGACACATTTACAATACCTAGAACGGTAGTTGCTACATACACCGAAAGAGCACCGCAGGCATTGGACTAATTCATTCAGTGATGATTTAACTACCACAGTAGTTTTAGAACAATCAATATATACATCAGCTATGGCTAGAGGTATTAACAATTCCTAGTACGGTATTTGGAACGTTCACCACAAGAGAACTGTAGCAATTGGATTTATATGTTCCATGGTCATTTAAATTCCACAGTAGTTCTAGCATAACCCAGGTGCACATCAGTTATGTAAAGAGATATTTACAATTCCCAGGAATGATTGTGCAGCATCCACCAAAAGAGTACTGTAGCTGTAGGATTAATATATTCATTGACGGATTGAGTTCCACAGTATATCTAGAGTAATCACCGTATATACTAGATGTGAGTAGAGATATTTACTACTCCCAGCAGTGCAGTCGGTGCATTCACAGATAGAGCAACCTAGCCGTTGGATTACCCTGTTCAGTAATGGACTAAATACTAATGTTATTCCAGATTGTCAAAGGACTGGTCATTGTCGCGCGTTACGCTATCAATTGACGAGACAGTACTGAGTACAGCCACCTTCTCAGTATCTTAGGAGTTGTGCCAACCTGTTCACTGATTATTTAAGTTTAATCTCAATTCATGAAAAATCAATGTACAGTACGTTTTTGGCTAAGGATATTTGCAATTGACATTACGCATCCCAGGTCATCCACCAATAGATCACTGTAGTCGTTGGACCGATCTGGTCAATGATGATATAGATTCCTCTGTAGTTCCAGAAAAATCAGTGTTTACATGTGTTGTGGCTACAGATGCTTGCAATTCCCTGTGCGTTGGTTGATGTCTTCAACACTAGAGCACTGCAGCAGTTTGATTAATCCCTTCAGTGATGATTTAAATTCCCTTGCAATTCTAGAACGACAAAGTACTTTTCCGTTACAGCTAGAGACGTTTACAATTGACGAAACTGTACTAAGTACAACCATAGTCAAAGTACTTCAACCGCTGGACCAATTTGTTCACTTATAGTATCCGTTTAACCTCAATACTAGGATAATCAACGTGTAGTAGCGTAGTGGCTAAAGTATTAACAATTGACGGAACGGTACATTCTGCATACATCAACAGAGCACTGTAGCCGTTCGTTTAAGCTGTCCAATGATAATGTAGATTCTATAGTAGCTCTGGAATGACAAAAGACAGATCACTTATAGACCGAGGTATTAGCAATTGACATAGCAGCACTGTGTGCAGCCACTATAGCAGCACGGCAGGCACTTTATAAATATATTCACTTAAGGTCTAAATTCCGCAGTAGTTCCAGAGTAATCAATGCATACATCAGGTACTGCTAGAGATATCTACCATTCCCAGTTCAGGGTTGGAAGATCCACCAGTATGTTATTGATGCCGTTGCAATAAGCACTTCAGTGATGATTTAGATCCTACTTCTATTACAGGATGACAAAGGGCTGAACCATTATCACTCGAGATAATGGCAACAGGCGAAACCATGCTAAACACCACCGACATCACAGTACATTAGCCGTTGGAATAATTTATTCTCTGATAACTTATGTTTAACAGCAATTCTAGAATAATCAAGAATTTTACTGTTATGGCTAGAGACATTTACAATTAACAGTACGGTACTTGGTGCATCCATCAGCAGATCTCTGCAGCCGTTATGTTATCCTCTTCAATGGTGACGTATATTATATAGCAACTCTAGAATGAGGAAAGACATATCCGTTATAACCCGAGATGCTAAGGATTCACATAACCGTACTGAGTACAGCCTTCATGACATTAATGAAGTCGCAGGATTAATCTGCACAGTAATGACTTAAATTCCACAGTAGGTCTGGAATGGTCAATGCATACATTAGACATGGATAAAGATATGTACTATTCCCAGAACGGCAGACGGTACATCCGCCAGTAGAGCATTGTAGCAGTGGGAATAAGCTGTTCAGTGATGACATAAATTCACTCGCATTTCTAGAATCATCAAGTACTTGCCCATTATCGCGTGAGAAATTAACAGCTGATGAAACAGCATAGAGTAAAGCCAACATCACAATACTTTATCCGTTGAAATAATTTGTTCACTGACAGTTTGTGTTTAACATTAGCTCGAGAACAATAAATGTACAGTGCGGTTATGACTACGGATATTTATAATTGTAAGTGCTCTTCTCAGTACATCCATCAACAGAGCACTGATGCCACAGGATTAATCTGTTCAATGATGAAGCAGACTATATAGCAATTCTAGAATGGCAATAGACAGATCCGTTATAGCTCCATATACTAACAATTTACGTAAAAGTGCTGAGAAGAGGCATCATCACTCTAGTGCAACCGCTGGAATAATCTGCCCACTGATGATGTAATTGCAACTGTATTTCAAGAATAATGAAGGTATATATCTGTTATTGATAGAGATATTCACAATTCTCGGAACGGTATCTGGTACGTCCACCAATAGAACCCTGCAGCCATTGAATTAATCTGTTGAATTATGATTTAAATTCAACAGTAGCTCTAGGGTTATCTATGTGTACACCAGTTATGGCCAGAGATATTAACAATTTCCAGTACTGCACCTGGCACATTGACCAGTAGAGTCAATTGCATCTCTAGAATGGCAATGGACTTATCCATTATCGCGTGAGACGTTAAAAATTGACGAAACACTAATGGGTAGAGCCATCGTCACAGAAGTGTAGACGCTGGAATAATTAATTCACCAATGATTTAAACTGCAAAGCAAGTCTAGAATATCCAGTGCATAGTACGTCCATGGCTAGAGATACATATAATTGCAAGTACTGTTGCTAGTACATACGTCAACAGAGCACTGCAGCCGTTGGATTTATCAGTTCAGTGGTGATTTAAGTTCCTTTGCAAATGTAGAATGGCAAAGGACTCTCCCGTTATCGCAAGAGACATTAAGAATTGACGAAACGGTACAGACTACAGACATCATCACAGTACCTTAGCCGTCGGACTAATTCTTCCGCTGATTATCTATGTTTAACGGCAATTATACAGTAGTCACTATGTAATATGGTTATGGTTACAGATATTTACAACTGACAGTAAGGTACTTAGTACGTCCATCGACGGAGTACTATATCAGTTGATCAAACACGTTCCTTGATGATATTCTATTATACAACATTTCCAGTGTGATAATCACCTGGCCCATTATCTCTCATGACATTGACAATTGACGAAAGAGTACTGAGTGCAACCATCGTCACAATACTTTAACCATTCGTATAATTATTTCACTGATAACTTTGTTTTAGCAGTAATTCGAGAATAATCATTGTATAGTGCGATTATGGCAAAAGATATTTGCAATTGCCAGTACGCTTCTCAGTAAATCCATCAACAGGGCACTGTAGCCGTTGGATTGATCTGCTCAATGACGATTTATATTCCATATCAATTCAGGAGTGACGAAAGGCTAATCCGTTGTAGCTCGAGATATTAACAATTGACATAAGAGTACTGAGTACAGCTATCGCCACAGTAGTGTTGCCGCTATACTAATTTGTTCACTGATTATGTAAAGTGCAAAGCAAGGCTAGAATAGTCAATGTACAGTACGGTTATGGCTTGAGACATTTATAATTGCGATTGCTGCTCTTTGTACATCCGTCAACAGAGCACCGTGGCCTCTAGATTCCTGCGTTCAATGATGATTTATATTCTATAGCAATTCTAGAACGGCAAAAGGCAGTTCCATTAGCGTTCGAGATATTAACAAATGTCAGTAGAGTGATATGTACAGCCATCATCACAGTACAGTAACCATTGTATTAATTTCGTAGCTGATGACTTAAATTCCGCAGTGGAGCTAGAATTATCAGTAATTGTAAGGACATCTACGTATATTACGGTTATGGCTTGAGACAATTCGAATTGAAGGTACTGCTCTTATGACATTCACCAATATATCACAGGATCCGCGCGATTAACCCGTCCAATGGCGGTTTAAACCCTATACCAATTCTAGAGTAACTAAACAGTGATCCACTGACCCTCGAGATGTTAGCAACTGCCAACACAGTGCCGAGTACAGCCAACACCACGTTAATGTAGACATTGTAATACTTTGCCTACTGATGACGGAAACTCCTTCTTAATTCTTGAATAACCTATGTATATGGCGGTCACGGCTAGTGACATTTTCAACTGACAGTACGGCACTTAGTACATCTTCCAAGAAGTCGCTGGTGCCTTTGGATTATCCTGTTCAATTACAGTACATATTCCACAGCAATTGTAGGAAGAGAAATGCAGTTCCATTATCCCTCGAGGTATTACCAAATGACGACACCGAACTGAGTACAGTGACAATCACTGTATCGTAGCCCTTGAATAACTTTGTACACTGACGATGAAAATACCAAAGCATTTCTGGAGTAGACACTACATGTCGCGGTTATGGCTAGGAATATCTCCAATTGACAGTACCGTACTTATCACGTACACTAATGTAACACTGAGGTAACACTTAGAGTAATGTAACACTAATGTATTCTGATCAATGACGATTTATATCCTATAACAATTTTTGGATGACAAAATACTCATCCACAGGCCCTCGAGGTATTAGCAATTTGCAGCACAGTACTGAGTACACCACACTTACGGTGATATAGCCGTAGCAATACTTCGCTCCCTGATAATGAATATTCGAACGAGATTCTAAAATAACCTGTATACAGTGCAGTTGTGGCTAGTGTCATTTATAATTGACAGTACGGCATTTAGCACATCTTCCAGCAGATCAGTGTTTGGTAGACCTGATAACCGATGATCTATATTCCATAGGAATTCTAGAGCGTGAAATGAAGGACCACTATCCCTCGAGGTATTAGCAAGTGACAACACAGTACTGAGTACAGCCGTCATCACAGTATTGTAGCGTTTAAATAACTTCATCCATTGATTATGTGAATTTGAATGCATTTTCAGAATAATCGTTGTATATTACGGTTATTGCTTAAGACGTTCCAATTGACAGTACTGTACATATTACGTCCACGAATAGAGCAGTGTAGCAGTTAGACTAATGTGTTCTATGATGATTAAAATTCCATAACATTTGCAGAGTGGCAAGATGCAGGTCCACTATTCCTCGAGTTATTGACAATTGACAAAACAGTACTGAGTGTATCCATCGCCAAAGTAGTGTAGAACGTGGAATACATTGTTCACTGATGTCGAAAATTCTAAAGTAATTCTGGAGTTACCTATGCATAGTACGGTTATGGCATCTGACATTTACAATTGACAATACGGTGATGAGTACGTCTTCCAATACAACGCTATTGCCGTTGGATTAATCTATTCACTGATGATGTATATTATACAGCAATTCTGGAATGAAAAATGCTGATCCAGTGTCCCCCGAGATATTAACGAATGACAACAAGGTACTTCCTTCAGCCATCGTCTCGGTATGGTGACGGTAGGATAACTTTCTTCACTGATGATGTAAAAGTGAATGCAATTATGGTGTAATCAATATATATTGCCGTTGTCGTTTGCGACGGTTCCAATTGTCAGTACGGCTTTTACTACATGCATCAATATAGCACACTAGCGCTTGGAATAGGCTGTTCAGTGATAATATATGTCCCATCACAATTCTAGAATGACAAAACAAAACTCCACTATCGCTCGTGACATCAACAATTGAGAGCACAGTACTGAGTACAGCTATAATCACAGTACTGTAGCCGTTGGTCTCTTCTCATTACTGATGATGCAAATTCGAAAGTGATCCCAGAATATCCAATTTATAGTGCTTTTATGACTAGCGATATATTTGCAGTTGAGAGTACGTCATTTAGTACATCTACGAAGAGAGCACTACAACCGTGTTAATCCCTTCAGTGATGACTTGGATTTTACAGCTGTTCTGGTATGACAAAGGACAGATCCATTATACCTAGAGGTATGAACAATTTACATCACAGCACTGAGTACAGCAATAAACACTATAATGTAGCCGCTGGTATGCTTTGATCGCTGATGATGCAAATTCCAAAACTATTCTGGACTATTGGATTTATAGAATGGTTATGGCTAGTGATATATCCGACTGACAGCACGGTACACAGTACATCAGCCAGCAGTGCATTGCAACAGCTGTATCAATCTATTCATTGATGATATAGGTTCTATAGCTGTTCTAGAATGACAAAAGATAGATGCATTATGCGTAGAGATGTTAAAAACTTACAGCACAGCCCGGAGTGCAGTCATCTTCACAGTAGTGTAGGCGTTGGAGGGCTTTGCTCAATAGTGATTTAAATTCAAAAGCAATGCTGGAATAATCATTGTATATTACGGTTGTAGCTTGAAGTATCTAATACCGACCGTGCAGTACTTACTACATCCGCAAATACATCACTGAAGCTGTTGGAATATTCTGTGCAATAAAGATTTACATTCTATTACAATACTAGGATGATAAAATACAGATCCACTGATCCTCGAGATATTAACAATTGTCAACAGGGTGCAGATTACAGTCACCGCCACAGTAATGTAAATGTTCAACTACTTTATTAACTGATGGTCAAAATTTCTAAGTAAATCTTGTATAAACTATGTATAATACGGTTATGGCTTGTGACAGTTAGTCTTCACAGTACGGTAATTAGTACATCCTCCAAGAGGTCACTTATGCCGTTGGAATAATCTGTTTTATGATGACTTAGGTATTGTAGCAATTCTAGAATGCAAAAGGCAGAAACTTTAACCCACGGGGTATTAACAGTTGACAAACCATGTACTTAGTACTGCCATCATCACAGTACTGTAGCCTTTGGACTACTTTGCTCATTGATGTTGTAATTTCCAAAGGAACTCTGGAACAATAATCGAATATTACTGTTATGGCTTGAAATATTTAAAATTGACATTACGGTACTTATTATATCCACCAATATAACAATGTGGCCCGTGTGTTAAGTTGTTCAATGATTATTCATATTCTATCGCAATTCTAGGTTGACAAAACATAGGACCACTATCGCTCTAGATATGGACGTTAGCAACACTGTATTCGATACTGCCGTCATCGTAGTAATGCAGACGTTGGTCTGCTGTGCTCACTGATGATTTAAATTCGATCGCAATTCTGGAATAGTCGAAGTATAGTACGGTTATGTCCAGTGATATTTCCAGTTGACAGTACGGAACAAATTACATTCTCCGATACAACACTGTAGCGTTTGGAATAGTACTTTCAATGATAAATTAGATCCTATAACGATTTTATATTGACTAAAAACTGAGCCACTGCACTTTGCGATATTAGGAGTTCTCAAAACAGTAATGAGTACAGTCATCATGGCGGCATGGTGACCGTTGTATGTCCCTGTTTACTGATAATATCACTTTCAAAGGAATTCTACAATAATCCATGCATATTAAGGAAATGGCTAGAAATACTTCCAATGCACTGAACGGTACTTAGTACGTCTACCAACTCAGCACTCTTGCCGTTGGATTAATCTGTTTACTGATGATCTATATCATACAGCATTTCTAGGAATAGAAACGCAGATCCATATCGCTCGATACATTATCATTTCGAAACACAGTACTGAATACAGCCGTCATCACAGTATTCTAACGGTTGAATGACATTTCTCACTGATAATGTCACTTCAAAACCAATTCTAGAACAATCAATGTATACTACGGTTATGTATAGATATATTTACAGTTGACTGCACGGTACCTCACACATCTACCATGAGTGCACCGTTGCCGTTGGATTACTCTGTTCAAAGATGAATTAGATTTTATAACAACTTTGGAATGGCAAAATAAAGATCCATTATTCTTCGCGACGAAAACATTTGTCATCACAGTACCCAGTACTGCCATCATCTAACTGTTGTCGCTGTTGAACGACTGTGCTTATTGATAATGTAACTTGCCTAGCATTTCTAGAGTAGTCAACGTTTAGTACGGCTAGAGCTTGAGGTGCTTTCAATTAACAGTACGGTGCCTCGTATATCTACCCGCTGAGCACCGCAGACGCTGAATTAATCTGTTCAATAATGATTTATATTATGAAGTATTTCCAAAGAGACAAAAAACTGATCCATCACCACTCGAAAAATAAACAACTGTGTACACAGTACTGAGTACAGCAATTATCGCATTACTGTGGCCGTTCGAGGACT
Source organism: Eufriesea mexicana (assembly GCF_001483705.2). NCBI lineage: Eukaryota > Metazoa > Arthropoda > Insecta > Hymenoptera > Apidae > Eufriesea > Eufriesea mexicana. The sequence goes on from NW_016918390.1 coordinate 55,741, forward strand.
TTGTTTGATCACGATGTAAACTCGAAAGCAATCCTGGTATAATCGATGTATATTACGGATATGTCTTAAGATATCTCCAAATGACAGTGCGGTACCTATTACGGCCGCCAATATAGCACTGCAGCCGCTGCATTAATCACTGCAATGATGATTTAGCTTCTATATGTATTCTAGAATGATAAGATACAGATCTACTATCCCTCGCGATAGTAACAATTGACAACACAATAAAGAGACTAGCCATCATTACATTTCCGTACCCGTAGGATTAATCTGTTCATCGGTCATATAAATTCCACAGCAATGCAAGAATAACCAATGAATAGTAAGGTAACGAATACAGTCATTTACTATCTGCGGAACTGTACATGGAACATCCACCAACAGAGCACTGTAGCCGTTCCATTAATCCCTTCAATTACGTTTTTAATTCCATAGCAATTACAGAATGGCACAATTCGGATCCATTATAGCTCGAAGTGTTATGAACTGGCAATGGTGTACTGCATACAGGCAAAGTCAGTAGTTACGGATATGTCTTAAGTTATCTCAAATTGACAGTGCGGTACGTATTGTGGCCACCAATATAGCACTGTAGCCGCTGCATTAATCACTGCAATGATGATTTAGGTTCTATATGTATTCTAGAATGATAAGATACAGATCTACAATCCCTCGCGATATTAACAATTGACAACACAGTAAAGAGACCAGCCATCATCACATTACCGTACCCGTTGGATTAATCTGTTCATCGGTGATATAAATTCCACAGCAATGCAAGAATAACCAATGTATAGTAAGGTAACGAATACAGTTATTTACTATCTGCGGAACTGTACATGGTACATCCACCAACAGAGCACTGTAGCCGTTCCATTAATCCTTTCAATTACGTTTTTAATTCCATAGCAATTACAGAATGGCAGAATTCGGATCCATTATAGCTCGATGTGTTATGAACTGGCTACGCTGTACTGCATACAGGAAAAGTCAGTGTATAGCTGTCGTTGAATTAACTCGTTCACTTATGATGTATATTTCGCAGCAATTCCAGTATTACAAACGTATGCAACTGTTATGGTTAGAGATATATGCAATTGATATTACGGTACATAGTACGTCCGCCATGAGGTCACTGTAGCCGTTGGGCTTAACTATAGACTATTGACTTTAAAACTATAGCAATTCTTGAATGTTCAACGGATACATCATATATCTGTAACGGTATTGACAAATAACAATGCAGTACTGAGCCTATCCGTCTACACAATACCTTAGCCATTGCATTAATCTGTCGCTGATCATTTTACTTTTTCAGCGACTGTAGATTGGTCGTAGAATGATGTAGAATTATCATGCATTGCTGTAGAAGTTGGGTGATCGGTGCATTGTCGAGTCAAGTGACAATAGTAATGTGTAGATGGGCATGCTTAGTACTGTATCCTCAATTGCTAATATCACTGCAGAAAGCTGATTTATACATTGATAATAATAATAGAATTGCGATATAAAGTACATGATTAGAGGATTGGTCAATACAATGGCTGTAGCACGGCGTTAATTGCCATACTTGGTTGTGCATTTTCAAACGATCGTATCTCCAGGTATACCTGATTGAACCTGTCATCATTCTAGAACATATGTGGAGGTTGGAGCTTCTGTGAAAATGCTATTTCAATGGCTACAATGCTATATTGACGGCTACGATCGGTACTCTATTACCAGTTGTCAATATTTGTAGCTAAATTTCATCTACTCATGGCGCATTCTAGGATTGCTGTAGAATTTACAGGATCAGCGAAAAGATTAAACAATTGGATATCGCAATGCGTAGACGGCCACACTCAATATTGCATGTCCAATTGTCTATATCTAAAGCGATAATTGATCTATCCATGGGTCGTTCATGATTAGCAATGTAATAGCGATGATGAGAGAATAAGTTGATACAATGGCTGTTGGACATTATTGATTGCTATACACAGAAATCCATTGTCAATTGTTGATACCTCTTGCTGTACCTGATTCGTACTTCGATCATTCTAGAACCACTATAGGACAAATATTATCGGCGAGCAGATTAATCTGATGGCTAGACTGCTCTGTTGGTGGATATACTAATTACCGTACCGTCATATGCAAGTATCACCAGCCATAACTGACCTATGCAATTGTTATTCTGGAGCTGCTGCGTAATGTAGATCATCTGTTGGCAAATAATTCCAACGGCTTCAGTAGTGTGACGATGGTTGTACCAAGTACTCTTTCGTCAATTGTTAATATCTCGATCGATGATTGGTGTTACACTTCTCACACTGGAGTTGCTATAGATTTCAAGTCATCGTTAAACTGATCAATACAACGGTCGTCGTAGAGAGTTAATTGCTGTAATCTGCACTGTACTCTCAGAGCTTATTGTCTCGAACGTTAGTTCATTTTTCGTTCGTCATCCTAGAAATGTAGAAGAATGTAAATCCTCATTGAGTATATTCATCCAGCTGCTAGAGTTCTGTGTTGATGACTGCACTTTGTGCAGTATTGGTATCTTTCAATATCTATAGGGGTAATTAAGACATAAATTAGTCGTACTAGAATTTATGTAGAACTTAGATGATCTGCGAATAGATGAAACAAATGGTCGTGGCGATGCTTAGATTTCAAGTGTCAATGCCGTATCTTCAATTGTCTATGTCTTTAGCGACAATTCCTCTTTCCAGTAGTAATACTTGCATAGAAATATAAGTTGGATCAGATAGGAATAGGTTGTTGCAATTGGTTTGGTACTGTGTCGATAGCTGTAGTCAGGACTATACTATCAGGTGTTAATGTCTCCTGATGCATCAGATTTATACTTCGATCAAACTAGAACTGTCATAGAATACAGAAAATCAGTGAAATTTGAACCTCCAGTAACCAGATATATCCAAAGGCAACAGTACTGTAATGATGGTGTTGTCTACAACGTCTATGACTCGAGCGATAATGAACCTGCCCCTTGTCACCCTACAATTGCTATAGAATATATACCATCAGTGGACCGATTAATACAACGGCATCTGTACCCTGCTGGTGGAAGAACTAAGTACCGTACTGGCAATTGCAAATTTCTATAGCCATAATTGAATTATACGTTGATTATGATAGAATTGCTGAGGAATATATATCGTCAGTGGACAAATTAATCGAACGGATACAGTACTGTGATGATAGTTGCGCTCACTACTATGTTGTTAAGTTTTAATTTCTCTTGCGACAATGAATTTGCCTTTAGTCACTACAGACTTGCTATAGAATTTATATCGTCGCTTATGTAGCTTGGTGCAACGGCTGCAGTGCCCTTTTAATGGCTATACTCAGTACCCTATTGACATATATGAATGTCTCCAACAGAAGTTGCACTGTCGAGTGATTATTCTACAATTGCTTGCGGAATTCGATGTTCAGCGAGCGGAATAATTTAATGGCTATATTATGGTGTAGATGGCTACAATCAGTACACTATAGTCATCTGTCGATATCACTAGCGACACATGGTCTAACCGTTTATCGTTCTCCAAATTTTGGAGGTTATAGGTCATCAGAGAACAGATTAATCAATCGAATGCAATACTGCGATGACGGCTGTACAGGGTATCGTGTTGTGAGGTGTTAATATCTCGAGCGACAATCGATCTGTCTTTTGTCACTCCAGAATTACTGTGAACTTACATCGTCAGTGTACGGTGCAGTCCATCGTATGCAGCAACCTGTTGTTGGACCTACTATGTAACATACTGCCAAATGTAAATATCCCTAGACATAACTGATCTATAAACTGGCTGTTCTGGAATTGCTTTGGTATATACATCATCGATGAACTAATGACCCAACACCAACAGCAGTGTGATGGCTGCTGTGCTCGGTAGCGCGTTGTCAACAGTAAATGTCTTGAGGGATAATGGATCCGTGATTTGTCATTCCAGCATTTCTATAGAATACACATCGCCAGCTAACAAATCTATCCAACAGCAGGAGCAAGCTGTTGATGCACGTACTATGTGCCATACATTCATTTGTTAACATCTCTAACCATAACTGAACAATACAATGTTTATTCTAGAATTTCTATGGAATACGAGACATCACTGTACAGATTATTAAAAAGACCTCTGTGCCCTGATGCTGGATGTAGTGAGGAGAGTACCGTGAATTGTAAATTCCTCTAGTAACAGCCGTAGCATTCACTGATTATTCCAGAATTGCTATGGAATTAAATCGTCAGTGAAAAAATTAATCCACCGGCGGCAGTACTGTGACGATTGCTGTAATCAGCACTTTTACGCCAGTTACTAATATCTCGAGCGATAATGGATCTGCATTATGTTATTAGATTATTACTATATAATTTGAACCACCAGTGATCAGATTATGCACCCTGCTACCGTGCTCCTTTCATGATTATAGTGAATAATGTATTGACGTGTGCCTATGTCGCCAGCGACAATCCATTCTCTGTCCATTCAGCATTCTACCGTCGCAAAAAAAATTACACGGTCACCGGACATATTAATTAACTGGCTTTAGTATTGCGAATATCACTACACACTCTACTGTGTTGTCATTGGTCAATAGCACAACCGATGTTTGATATACACGTGGATTGTTCCAGAAATGCTATATATTTATCATCGTCATTGATCAGATCATTCCAAAGGCTACAGTGCCCTACTGGCGGTGCTAGTAAATAGCGTACTGCTAATTGTAAATGTTTTTAGCCATAACCGATCTGTACATTGATTATGCTAGAATTGCTGTGAAATTAAGTCATCAGTGGGCATGTTAATACAACGGCTTGAGTACGTCGACGATGGCACTCCTCAGAACTCTTTCTAAAATTTTTAATATCTCGATCGATAATAGATATTTCTTTTGCATTCTAGAAACACTATTGTGTTCAAGGCATGAGTGACTTGATTGATGAATCGGCCACAGTGTTCCGTTGACGGATATACTCAGCTCTGTATTAACGTATGGCTATTTCTGCAGGTACAACTGCTCTGTCCATAGAAAATTCTTCAACTGTTGATGGACTCGGATGATCAGCGGACAGATTAATTCAATGGCTATTGTGTTGCGTAGATGCCTGCATTCAGTACTGTATGGTCAGCTGTCAATATCACTACCGAGATGTGTTCCATCTGCTGATAAGTCTAGAAATGCTATAGTACTTAAATCATCAGTGAACAAATTAATTCAACGGTTGCAGCACTGTCATGATTGCTGTGCCCCCTACTGCTATGTCACTTGTTGATATCTCGGGCGATAATGGCTGTGTCCTTTGTCATTCTAGATGTGCTATAGAATTTGATCCATCAGTGACCTGATTAATCAAACGGCTGCAGTTTCCAATTAATGTCCTGACTCAGAGCTGTATTGGCATACGTCTATACCCCTAGATTCAATTCCTATATCCATTGCTCATACTACTACAGCTGAATATCTGGGTTGATTAACGAAGTGATTAATCCAGTGGCCATAGTATTGTGTAGAACTCCACATTGAGTAATGTTTTGCCATCTGTCAGTATTCCTACAGACATGTGATCTATGCATTCGTCACTCTTGAATTAAGATGTAACGTGGACGATCAAGGAACAGATTTATACGATGCCTATAAAAATGTGTTGACGGCTCTACCCGATACTGTATTGTCAATTGTCACTATCTCATACGATGATTTATCTATCCAATATTATATCTAGAATAGCAGTATAATATGTACGATCAAAGTATCAGTTCATATAATGCCTGTAGAAATGTAATCATGGCTGTTTTCAGCAGAGTATGGTCAATTCTCAATATCACTTGTACTAGTTGATCCGCCCATTGACCATTCTAGTATTGTTGTGGAACCTATGTTATCACTGAATGGACTAATCCGACGGCTACAGTATTGTGTAGACGAATAAACCCAGTACTTTATTGTCACTTGTCAATATATCCAGCGATGTTTAATAGTAGTAGCGATAATTGATCTATCCAATGGTCATTCTAGAATTTCTACATAACTGGAATGAACAGGGCATAGGTTAATGCAATGTCTGCAGAAATGTGTTCATGTGTGTACTCGGTAGAGTATTGTCGGAGGATAGTATTGCCATCTTGAATTAACGTAACCTATGAACAATTTAGAGTTGCTATATGTTCCAGATAATCAGTGCATAGGTTAACACAACGGCTATAGTACCGTATTGTCAGATGCGCTAGATACGGTGTTGTCTATCCTCATTGTCACTAGTGCCTGTTGGTCCATCAATTGATCATTCTGGTATTCCCCTTGGACATATATGATCAGTGAATGGGCAACATCAATAGCTATAGTAATGTGCCGATGGATATACTCGCAGCCTGTGCCAGTTGTCCATGCCTACAGCGACAATTGCTATATCAGCAGATAATGCTGGACTCTCTGAAGGACGTAGATGCAAAGTTAATAGATTATGGCAATATTAATGGTAGTTTCTGCATCACTGCACTCTGTACCACACTGTCATATGTCAATGTCTTCAGCGACAACTGCTCTATCCATTGATCACTCTACAATTGCTGAAGAGTTCGCATGATCAGCCAACAAATTAATGCAATCGCTATAGTATTGTGTAGACGGCTCGAATCAGTAATTTTCTCCCTACTGCCTATATCCCTACCAATATTTGACCTATCCATTGAGCATTCTAGGATCTTAATAGGGCACATATGATCAATCAATAGATTAATCCAACGGCTACAGTGATCTGTTTGTAGATGTACCATGAACCGCACGCTCAGTTGTAAATATTCCGATCCATGATCGTACTATACACTGATCATTCTGAAATTGCTGCAGAATTTACATCATCGATCAACAAATTAATCCAACGGGTACTGTAATGTGATGATTGAAGTACTCAGAACTGTATTGCCAATTATTAATATCCCAAGGGATAGTAGATCTGCATTTCTCATTCCTGAATTGCTGTGGAATATAAATTAACTGCATTTCCCATTCCTGAATTGCTGTGGAATATAAATTAACAGTGAACAGAACTCTCCAACGTTAACAGTACTCTGTCGGTAGACGTACTAAGTACCGTACCGGCTAATATAAATGTCTCGAGCAATAACCGTTGTATACATTGGGTATTTTAAAGTTGCTTTTCAATTCACGTCATCGGTGAGCAAAGAATACAACTGCTATGGTTTTCTGACGATGGCTGTACACAGTACCGTGTATTCAATTGTTAATATCTAGGGGCATAATGTATCTGCCCTTCCCCATACAGGGATTGCTATAAATTATAATGCATCGTTGAGCAGAGAAATATAGTGGCTGCAGTACTCTGTTGGTGGTTGTACTGGGGTACCCTACCGTCAATTGTAAATATCTCTAGTCAAAGCCGAAATAATGTATCTGCCCTTCCCCATACAGGGATTGCTATAAATTATAATGCATCGTTGAGCAGAGAAATATAGTGGCTGCAGTACTCTGTTGGTGGTTGTACTGGGGTACCCTACCGTCAATTGTAAATATCTCTAGTCAAAGCCGAACTATGCTTTTATTATTCCAGAATTGCTTTCGAAACTCCATCACCGGTGAACAATGTAATTCAACCTCTACAATACAGTGACGATTCATGCACTCAGTACTCTGTCTTCAAATGCAAATATCTCGAGGGACAGCTGATCCGCATTATGTATTTCTGGAGGCTTCATAGAATTCAAATCGTCATTGAACGGATTAATCCAACGGCTACAGTGCTCTGTTGGTTCGTGTACTAAGCACCACACTGTCAATTGCAGGAACAACTAGACACAGCCGTACTATT
>NW_016918391.1:0-709 GCF_001483705.2 Eufriesea mexicana
ACTAAACCTATCGAGCCACGACCGCCATTGCTGGCATCCGCAGAGACGAGTAGAGTATAGTGGAGCAATGTAGAGCGCGGAAATCCGCCGAATAGCAATGCGCATCGCAAAACTCTAAGTTACACTATCCTAACATAACCATATGTAATATAACGGAAAGCTGCTTAACTCATCCTAACGTGCCGCGACCACTTTTACTAGCCTATTCATAGCCAAGTAGAATATGCTAGTGCCGTGTATAGAGCAGTAACCCGCCGCATTGCAGTGTATAGCAAAAAAGTGAAACATATCCTAACCGAACCTGTCCTAACCTTACCCAACCAAACATAGCCTAAGTCAACGTAAAGTGCAGAGACTATCATTGCTGTCCTCCGCAGAGCAAAGCAGATATTTTGCATATTTGAGCAATGAAGAGCGCAGGAAACCACCGAATGGCAGTGTACAGCACAATAGTCAAACTTTCCTATCCTAACCTAACCCAGGCTAACATAATCCAACCTAACGTTGCCTAACACAATCTAACGTCCCCAGACAACTATTACTGGCATCCCCATAGATAAGCAGGGTACAGTACAGCAACGTAGAGCGTAGAAATCCACCGGATAGCAATGTATGGCACAAAAGTAATTTCTATTCTCTCCTACCCTATCCAAACGTAACATGACCGAACGCAACATAATTCAACATATCACGCCACGACCACTATTGC
>NW_016918391.1:2782-4987 GCF_001483705.2 Eufriesea mexicana
TAGAGCGCAAAAATACGCCGAATAGCAGCGTATAGCATAAAAGTCACAGCTAGCATCCCCTGGCCTAGCCAATCGTAACGTAACCATACGTGACCTAAATCAACCTAACGTGACGCAACCACTACTTCTGGCCTCCCCAAAGCCAAGTGGAATATATTAGAGGAGAGTAGAGCGCAGATATCCCTAGAATCGCAGTGTATAGCAGAAAAGTCGAAGCTATTCAAACCTAACCCAAACGAACGTTACCTATCCAAACGTAGCCTAGCTCAACATAACGAGCCGCGACCACTACTGCTGGACACCCCAGGCCCAATCAGAATACACTCGAACGCATTAGCGCTCAGAAACCAGCGAGTGCCAGTGTATACCACGAAGGACATGACTATCCAAATCTAACATAGACAAACATGTTCCACCCAAACGTAGCCTAACGCAACATAATTTGCCAATGCCACCATTAATGGCCACCCCAGATTCGAGCAGAGTATGGTAAAGAAATTTAGATCGTATAAATCCACCGAATAGCAGTGTACAGCACAAAAGTCAAAGCTATCTTATCCTAACCCATCCAAACGTAGTATAATCAAACGTATCCTAACTTAACGCAATATGCCGAGGCCACTATTGCAGGAATCCCCAGAGTCAAGCCGTGTATACTAGAGCACGGTAGAGCACAGAGAGCCACCAAATAGCAGCGTATAGCACAAAAGTAATATATGCCCTACCCTAACATGACTAAACCTAACCTAACCAAACGTGGACTAACTAAACTTAACGAGCCGAGACAGCTACTTCTGGCCCATACAGTGTCAAGCAGAATATTCTAGAGCACAGCAGAGCGCAGAAATCCACCCAGTAGCAGTGCATAGCGCAAAGGTCGGAGCCATCATATCCAAACCTAACACAATCGGGCCTAACAAAACGTAATCTAACTCACCCTAACGTGCCGCGACCAGTATTGCTGGCCTCCACAGTGTCAAGTGGAGCATATTAGGGGAGAGTAGAGCGCAGAAATCCATAAAACCGCAGTGTATAGCAGAAAAGTCGAAGCTATCCAAGCCTAACCAAAGTTAACATAACATAACCAAACGAATCCTATCTCGACCTAATGTGCCTAGACTGTTATTGACTCCTCTTATATACTCCACAAAGCCAATCAGAATATACCAGAGAGCAGTAGAGCGCAGAAGTCCACGGCTTTACAGTGTACAGAACAGAAGTGAAAGTTATCCTAACCTAACCTGAAATAACCCAACCCATCCGAACGTAGCCCAACTCAACAAAATGTGCCGGTGCCACTGTTGCTGTATTTCCCAGAGCCAAGCTGAACATATTAGAGCACGGTAGTGTGCAGGAATCAGCCGAATGGCAGTGTATATCACAAAAGGCAAAAGGATCATCCCCTTACCTAACCATCGTATCATACCCAAACGTAAACGAACAAAACTTAACGTGCAGCGGCCACTACTGCTGGCCTTCCGAGACCCAAGCAGAGCATATCAGAGCACAGTATAGCGCAGTAGTCCACCGAATAGCAGTATATAGCACAAAAGTCGGTGCTATGCCCTCATACCCTGTCCAAACGTAGAATAACAAAAAGTAGCCTAACCATACTAACGTGTCGGGACAATATTACTGGCCTTCCGAGAATCGAGCAGAGTATTGTAGAGCAATGTAGACGGTAGATATCCACGGAATAGCAGTATACAACGCAAAAGCCGAAGCTATCCTATTCGAGCCAGCTAAATGTAGCATAACCAAACGCAGCCTAGCACAAACTGAAGTGCCGAGACCACTATTACTGGAATCCCCAGAGCCAAGGAGGATACACTGGTGCACAGTAGAGCGTAGAAAGCCACCAAATAGCAGAGAACAGCACAAATGCCAAATATACCCCAACCCTATCTTTCTTAACCTGACCTAGCCAAACGTAGACTAACTAAACCTAAGGAGATGATGCCGCCATTGCTGGCACCCCATCCTCAAGCAGGAGATGTCAGGGGGAGTAGAGCGCAGAAGTTCATACAATGGCAGTGTATAGCACAAATGTCAGATCCATCGTGTCCTAACCTAACCAAACGTAACATAACCAGACGGAACATAACACAGCCTATCCTGCCGAGACCACTACTGCTGTCCTCCGCAGAGCCAAGCAGAATATGCTACGCCACAGTAGAGCGTAGAAATCAACCGCATTGCGGTGAA
>NW_016918392.1:0-7190 GCF_001483705.2 Eufriesea mexicana
TACTGTGCTCCGGTATGTCCTGCTAGGCTCTGTGAAGCGCAGCATTAGCGGCCTCGGCAAGCTAGGCTGTGCTACGCTATGTTTGTCTATGCTCTGTTGGTTTGCGTTTTGTTTGGTTATCTTAGATTTTTCGGATACACACTGCGATTCTATGGATTTCTGCGTTCTACTCTCCACTCATATGTTCTGCTTGGCTCCGGGGACGCCATCCACAATGGTCGCGGCACGTTAGCTTGAGTCAGGCTTCGTTTCGTGAAGTTACGGTAGGTTAGGTTACGAGAGGGTAGCTCAGACATTAGTGCAATGGTCTGCTATTCGGTGGATCTCTGGTCCCTACAGTGCTCTAATATTTGCAGCTTGGCTCTGGCAAGGCCAGCAAGTGCGGTCTCGACACGTTACGATGCGTCAGGTTACGTTCGGTAAGGTTGGGTTAGGCAAAGATTAGTCAGAATAGCTTCAACTTCAGCGCTGTATACTTTACGCAATGGACTTCTGCGCTCTACTGTGCTCCAGCATGACCTGCATGGCTCTGAAGGTGGCAGCAAGAGTGGTTTCGGCACGTTAGTTAGCGCTATGCTATGCTTGGTTACCTTCTGTTTGTTTGGGTTATGTATGGGTATCGTTGACTTTTCTGATATACACTTCGTTTCTAAGGATTTCTGCGCTCTATTCTCCACTAATGTGCTCTGCATCGGTTTGCGGAGGCCAGCAGGAGTGGACGTGCCACGTTAGGTTGAGTTAGGTTACGTATGGTTGTGTTAAGTTTGGCATAGTTAGGAGTGGATAGCTTTGACTTCAGTGCCATAGTCTGCTGTTAGGTGGATTTCTGCGCCCTACAGTGCTCTAGAGCTCACAGCTTGGCCCTGGGATGGCCACCAATAGTTGTCTTGGCGCGATATGTTGGGTCACGTTACGTTCGGTTAGCTTCGGTTAGGCAATGTTTGGTCAGAAAAGCTTTAACTTTTGTGCTGTACGCTGCTAGTCGGTGGACTTCAGCGATCTACTGCATTCTAGTATGCCCTGCTTGGCTCTCGGGAGTGCAGCAATGGCGGTCACGGCACGTTAGGTTGAGCTATGCTGTTTGGATGCGTTCCGTTTGTTCGGGTTAGGTATGGTTAGCATTTACTTTTCTTATGAACATAGCGATTCCGTAGATTCCTGCTTTGTACTCTCCCACAATGTGTTCTGCTTGGCTCTCGGGAGGTAAGCATTAGTGGTCGCGGCACGTTAGGTTCAATTATGTTACGTTTGCTTATGCCACGATGGGCTACGTTAGAAGATGTAGTTTGACCTCAGCGATACAGTCTGCTATTAGGTGGATTTCTGCGCCCTAATGTGCTCTAATATTTGCAGCTTGGCTCTGGGGAGGACAGTAATAGTATTCGCGGCGCGTTATGATGAGTCAGGTTGCGTTCAGTTTAGTTGGTTTTGGGATAAGCGTGGTCAGGATAGCTTCATCTTTTGAGCTGTGCACTGCTATTCAAATGGCTACTGCGCTCTGCTGCGCTCTAGTATGTCCTGTTTCGCTCCGAGGAGGGCAACAATCGCGGTCTCAGCACGTTAGGCTGTGACCCGTTACGATCGTTTTGTCGGTTTTGTATAAGTTTGGTCAGGGTAGCTTTAACTATTGTTCTGTGCACTGCTATTCTGCTGATTTCTGCGCTCTACTCTGCTCTAGTATGTCGTGATAGGCTCTGCGGAGGGCAGAAAACCGGAATCGGCACGTTAGTATGATTTATGCTATGCTTGGCTATGTGCGGTTGGTTTGGGTTACGTATGTGTAGCTTTGACGTTTCTGATATGCACTGAGATTAAATGGATTTCCGCGTGCTACTCTCGACTAAAGAGTTCCGCTTCACTTTGGAGAGACCAGCAATAGTGGTCGCAGCACGTTAGGTACAGCTAGGTTACGTTTGGTTATGTTGCGGCTGAGTATGATAGGAGAGAATAGCATTGACTTTAGTGCAATAGTCTGCTGTTCGGTTTATTTCTGCACCCTATAGTGCATTCATATTTTCAGCTTGGCTCTGGGAAGGACAGCAATAGTTGTCTCGGCACGTTACGCTGTGTCAGCTTATGTTCGGATACATTTGTTTGGGATAAGTTTGGCAAGGATGGCTTTATCTTTTGTGATGTACACTGCCATTTGACGTATTTCTGAGCTCTGCTGTGCCCCGTCATTCCCTGCTTGGCTCTGGGGAGGGCAGCAATTGAGATCTCGACACGCTAGCATGATCTATGCTATGTTTGTCTATATTCTGCTGGTTTGGGTTAGGCTTGTGTAGCTTTGTCCTTTCTGGTATACGCTGCGATTAAATGGATTTCTGCGCTCTACTCTTCACTAACGTTTTCTGCCTGGCTCTGGGGAAGACAGCAATAGTGGTCGCGGCACGTTAGGTTGTGCTATCTGACGTTTCGTTACGTTACGTTTTGTTAGGTTTGGAGAGGATTGCTTTGACCTTAGTGCTATAGTCTGCTATTAGTTGGATTCTTGCGCCCTACAGTGTTCCAGTATTTTCAGCTTGGCCCTGTGAACGCCAGCAACAGTGGCCTCGCCTTGTTGCTTTGGGGTAAGCAATGTTTGGTTAGGAAACGTTAGCTATGGTTAGGTTCGGGTAGCTCCACTTCTCTTATGTACACTGCGAATCATTGGGTTTCTGCTCCCTACTCTCCTCTAGTATGTTCCGCTTGACTCTGGGGACGCCAGTAATTGTGGTCGCGCCACGTTAGGTTGAGTAAGGTTACGTTTGGTTACGGTGCGATTGGTCAGGCTAGGAGGGGCTAGCTTTGACTTTTGCGCTATATACTGCCATTAGGAGGACTTCTGCGCTCTACTGGGCTCTAACATGTTCTGCTTGTCACTGGGGAGTCCAAAAATGGTGGTCTCGGCTCGTTAAGCTTAGTTAGTCTGCGTTTTGTAATCCTATGTTAGTTTGGGCTATGCTTGCATAGCTATGACGCTCATGGCATACACTGCTATTCGGTGGATTTCTGCCGTCTAATGTGCTCTGCTACGTTCTGCTCGTCACTGGGGTGGCCAGCTATAGTGCGCTCGCCTCGTTGGGTTTAGCCATTCTACGTTCGGTTAGGTTAGGTAAGGTCAGGCAACGTTAGAATATCTTTGACGTTTGTGCCATTCGTTGCTCTTTGGTGGCTTTCTTTGCTCTGCTGTGCTCTGGTAGATTCAACCTCGCTCTAGGGAGTACGCCAAAAGTGGTCTTGGCACGTTAGGTTACGGTATGTTGTGTTTGGCTATATTACGTTTGGACAGGTTAGGATAGGGTAGCTGCTACTTTTGCGCTATACGCTGCTTTTCGGCCGGCATCTGCGCTCTATTTAGCTCTAGTATACTCTGCTCGACACCGGGGAAGCCAGCAATGGTGGCCGTGGCACGAGAGTCTGGGTTAGCTTAAGTTTGATCAGGCGAGGTTATGCTATGGTAGGGGTGGGAATCTTTGACATTTGCGCCTTACACTGCTGTTCGGTAGATTTTTGCGCTCTACTGTGCCCTGATGTGCCCTGCGTGGCTCTGAAGATGACTGCAATATCGGTCTCGGCACGTTAGGTGTAGTTATGCTACATTTGGTTAGGTTCCGTTAGTCTGGGCTATGTAAGCATAGCTTTGACTTTCGTGGTATACACAGCTACGTGGTGGATTCCTGCGCTCTGCTTTGCTCTAGTATACTCTGCTTGGCTCAGGAGGGGCAAGCAATAGTGATCTCGACAAGTTAGGATGAGCTATGTTACGTTTGCTTAAGTTACGTTTTGTTAGGTTGGGGTAGGATAGCTTCGACTTTTGTGCAGTCCACTGCTCCTCCGTGGATTTATGCGCCCTACACTGCTCCACTATACTCTGCTGTACGCTCGGGCTGCCAGCAATAGCGTTCGCGGCACGTTATGGTGAATTTGTCTGCGATAGGTTAGGTTACGTTGGTTTGTGTTATGTTCGGATATCTCTGACTTTCAGGCTGTACACTGAGATATTATTCATTTCTGCATCCTGCTCTACTCTAAAACGTTCTGCATGGCTCTGTGGCTGCCAGCAATAGTGGACGCCGCACGTTAGGCTGAGTTGGGTTACGTTTGGTTAAGTTAGGTTTCTTTGTGCTAGTTAGGGACCAATTTGTCTTCAGTGCTTCACGCTGCAATTCTAAGGATTTCTGCGCTCTACTGTGTGCTATCACACTCTGCTTGTCTCCGTGGACGCCAGGAATAGTGCTTTCGTCAGGTTAGGTTGTGATATGCAACGTTTGGGTAGGTGTGGTTTGGTTTGTTTGGGAAAACTCTGACTTTTGTGCTATACACTGCAGTTTTGTGGCATTCTGCGTTCCAGCGTGCTCTAGTATATTCTGCTTGTCTCTTTGGAGGCCAGCAATATTGGTCTTGGCACGTATTGTTAGGTTTGGTTACGTTTGGTTGTATTAAGTTTGGACAGGTTAGTGTACGATAAAGCTCACTTTTGTGCTATACGCTGCTTTCCGAAGGATTTCTCCGCACTACGTTGTTCTACTATACTCTGCTCGTCTCTGGAGGGACAGTAATAGTGGTCTGGCCAGATAAGGTTGCGTTAGGCTACGTACAGTTATGTTACGTTTGTACAGGTTAGGATAGGATAGCATTGACTTTTGCGCTATACACTGCTGTCCGGTAGATTTCTGCGCTTTACATTCAGTACCATACTCTGCTCGACTATGGCGAGGCCAGTAATAGTGATCTCGGCACTTTAGTTTGAGTTAGTCTACGTTTGGTTAGGATATGTTAGTCTGCGTTATATTTGGATAGCCTTGGCTTACGTAGTGTATACTGCTGTTCGATGGTCTTCTGCGTTCCGCTGTCGTATAGTATTTTCCGCTTGGCGCTGTGGAGGCAGGCAATAGTGGTATCGGCACTTTATGTTGGGTTAAGCTATGTTCGGTTGTGTTACGTTTGGCTACGTTAGGATGGGGTAGCAGCGACTATTGCACCATGCACAGCGATTCTAAGGATTTCTGCGCTCTACTTTCCACTAATACGTTCTGTTTGGTTCTGTGGATGACAGCAATCGTGGTCTCGGCACTTTAGCTTGAGTTATGTTACGTTTGGCTATGTTACGGTTTGTGCGGTTGGGAGGGGATGGCTTTGACTATTGTGCTCTACACTGTTACACGATGGATGACAGCGCTCTATAGTGCTCTAGCCTGTTCAGTTGGGCACTGGGAAAGACAGCGAATGTGGTATCGGCACTATACGTTGAGATAGGTTACGTTCGGTTAGGTTAGGTTAGGCCAAGTTATGATAATATAGCTCTGACTTTGGTCCTGTACACTGCTATGCGGCGGATCTCTGTCCTCTACTCTGCTCTGATAGGCTCTGCTCGGCACTGTGGAGGCCAGGAATAGTGGTCTCGGCACGTAAGTTTGAGCTATGCTACTTTGGGTTGGGTTATGTTAGTTCGGGTTATGTCTGGAGAGCTTTGACTTTCGTGTTATACACTGCTATTCGGTGGATTTCTGCGCTCTACATTGCTACACTATGCCCTACTCGTCTCTGGGGAGACCAGCAATCGCCGTCGTGGCTCGATAGGTTGAGTTAGGTTACGTTTGCTTGAGTAAAGTTAGGTTAGGTTTGGTTGGGATGGCTCTGACTTTTGTGCTATACGCTTCATTTCGGTGCATTTCTGCGCTCTATACTGCTCTAGTATGTCCTGCTTGGCTCTGTCGAAGCAATACAGGTCTCGGCTGGTTAGTTATATTTGCTCAACGTTTGTTTCGGTTGGGTATGTTCTGGTTTGCTAAGGATGTCTTTCACTTTTGTGGTGTACATTGCCATCTGGTGGCTCTCTGCGCTCTACTGTGCTCTACTATACTCTGCTAGAATCTGGTGAGGCCAGCAATAGTGATCGTGGCACAATAGGCTTTGTTGTGCTACGTTTGGTAATGACAAAATTGGTTACATGAGGACAGGGTTGCTTTGACTTTTGCGCTTTGCCACGCTATTCGGTGGACCTCTGCGCTCTACTGTTCTCTAGTATGTTCTGCTTGGCTCTGGGGAATCCAGTAATAATTGTCTCGGCAAGTTAAGTGTAGTTAGATTACGTTTGGTTTGGTTGGGTTTGGTTTGGTTAGGCTGTGATAGCTTTGGCATATGTGATCAACGCCGATATCTGTGGACTTCTGTTCTGCAATGTGCTCTATCATATTCAGCTTGTCTCTGGGGCAGTCAGCAATAGTGGTCAGGGAGCGATAGGTTGTGCTAGGTTACGCATGGCATGGCTTGGTTCGGATAGGTTTGGTTTGTGTAGATTTGACTTTTCTGCTATATATTGCCTTTCGGTCGATATCTGTGCACTGCACTACTCTAGTAGCATCTGCATGTCTCTGGGGATGCCAGCAATTGCGGCTGTGGCAGGTTTGGTCGTTATATGTAACGCTTGTTTATGTTACGTAACGTTAAGTTTAGCAAGGTTGGCTTTGGCTTTTGAGATATACACTGCTATTCAGTCTATTTCAGCGTTCTACATTGCTCCGCTCTACTCTGTTTAGCTCTCATGAGGCCAGCAATAGCGGTCGTGGCACGTGAGTTTTTGTCACGATAGGTCCGCTTATGTTACGTTTGGTTAAGCTAGTATAGGATAGCTTTGACTTTTGTGCTATACACTGCTTTCGGTGGAATTCTGCGCTCTACTCTGCTCTTATATGCTCTGATTGGCGCCGGAGAGTCCAGCAATAGTGGTCTATGCACCTTAGGCTGTGTTATACTGCGTTCCGTTGTGTTGCTCTTCGTTACGTTAGGATAGCATACTTTGAATTTTGTGCTGTACACTGCTATTCGGGTGATATCTGCGCTCTGCTGTGATCTAGCGTTCCCAGATTAGATATTGGAATGCTTGAAATATTGGTCGCCGTGAGTAAGGATGTGTTATGTTCCGTTCGGTTAGGTTAGGCAAGTTTGGGTTAGGTTATGGTATCTTTGCCTTTCGTGCTACTCACAGCCACTCTATGGACCTCAGCACTCTACCCTCTGCTAACTTGCCCTGATTGGTGGTTGGGACGCCGGCAATTGTGTGCTAGGTACGTTAGGTTTGGATTGGTTACGTTTGATTGCGTTGGGTTAGGACAGATTAGGTTATTGTATCCCATTCTTCTCTGCTATACACTGCAATTAGGGCGATCTCAGCGTTCTTCATTGCTCTGCTGTACACCGCTTAGATC
>NW_016918392.1:7263-11886 GCF_001483705.2 Eufriesea mexicana
CACTTTTGTGCTATACGCTGCTTTCCGAAGGATTTCTCCGCACTACGTTGTTCTACTATACTCTGCTCGTCTCTGGAGGGACAGTAATAGTGGTCTGGCCAGATAAGGTTGCGTTAGGCTACGTACAGTTATGTTACGTTTGTACAGGTTAGGATAGGATAGCATTGACTTTTGCGCTATACACTGCTGTCCGGTAGATTTCTGCGCTTTACATTCAGTACCATACTCTGCTCGACTATGGCGAGGCCAGTAATAGTGATCTCGGCACTTTAGTTTGAGTTAGTCTACGTTTGGTTAGGATATGTTAGTCTGCGTTATATTTGGATAGCCTTGGCTTACGTAGTGTATACTGCTGTTCGATGGTCTTCTGCGTTCCGCTGTCGTATAGTATTTTCCGCTTGGCGCTGTGGAGGCAGGCAATAGTGGTATCGGCACTTTATGTTGGGTTAAGCTATGTTCGGTTGTGTTACGTTTGGCTACGTTAGGATGGGGTAGCAGCGACTATTGCACCATGCACAGCGATTCTAAGGATTTCTGCGCTCTACTTTCCACTAATACGTTCTGTTTGGTTCTGTGGATGACAGCAATCGTGGTCTCGGCACTTTAGCTTGAGTTATGTTACGTTTGGCTATGTTACGGTTTGTGCGGTTGGGAGGGGATGGCTTTGACTATTGTGCTCTACACTGTTACACGATGGATGACAGCGCTCTATAGTGCTCTAGCCTGTTCAGTTGGGCACTGGGAAAGACAGCGAATGTGGTATCGGCACTATACGTTGAGATAGGTTACGTTCGGTTAGGTTAGGTTAGGCCAAGTTTTGATAATATAGCTCTGACTTTGGTCCTGTACACTGCTATGCGGCGGATCTCTGTCCTCTACTCTGCTCCGATAGGCTCTGCTCGGCACTGGGGAGGCCAGGAATAGTGGTCTCGGCACGTAAGTTTGAGCTATGCTACTTTGGGTTGGGTTATGTTAGTTCGGGTTATGTCTGGAGAGCTTTGACTTTCGTGTTATACACTGCTATTCGGTGGATTTCTGCGCTCTACATTGCTACACTATGCCCTACTCGTCTCTGGGGAGACCAGCAATCGCCGTCGTGGCTCGATAGGTTGAGTTAGGTTACGTTTGCTTGAGTAAAGTTAGGTTAGGTTTGGTTGGGATGGCTCTGACTTTTGTGCTATACGCTTCATTTCGGTGCATTTCTGCGCTCTATACTGCTCTAGTATGTCCTGCTTGGCTCTGTCGAAGCAATACAGGTCTCGGCTGGTTAGTTATATTTGCTCAACGTTTGTTTCGGTTGGGTATGTTCTGGTTTGCTAAGGATGTCTTTCACTTTTGTGGTATACATTGCCATCTGGTGGCTCTCTGCGCTCTACTGTGCTCTACTATACTCTGCTAGAATCTGGTGAGGCCAGCAATAGTGATCGTGGCACAATAGGCTTTGTTGTGCTACGTTGGTAATGACAAAATTGGTTACATGAGGACAGGGTTGCTTTGACTTTTGCGCTTTGCCACGCTATTCGGTGGACCTCTGCGCTCTACTGTTCTCTAGTATGTTCTGCATGGCTCTGGGGAATCCAGTAATAATTGTCTCGGCAAGTTAAGTGTAGTTAGATTACGTTTGGTTTGGTTGGGTTTGGTTTGGTTAGGCTGTGATAGCTTTGGCATATGTGATCAACGCCGATATCTGTGGACTTCTGTTCTGCAATGTGCTCTATCATATTCAGCTTGTCTCTGGGGCAGTCAGCAATAGTGGTCAGGGAGCGATAGGTTGTGCTAGGTTACGCATGGCATGGCTTGGTTCGGATAGGTTTGGTTTGTGTAGATTTGACTTTTCTGCCATATATTGCCTTTCGGTCGATATCTGTGCACTGCACTACTCTAGTAGCAT
The DNA here is from genome assembly GCF_001483705.2 of Eufriesea mexicana. Lineage (NCBI taxonomy): Eukaryota > Metazoa > Arthropoda > Insecta > Hymenoptera > Apidae > Eufriesea > Eufriesea mexicana. Next base: position 9,155 of record NW_016918392.1, read on the forward strand.
CTGCATGTCTCTGGGGATGCCAGCAATTGCGGCTGTGGCAGGTTTGGTCGTTATATGTAACGCTTGTTTATGTTACGTAACGTTAAGTTTAGCAAGGTTGGCTTTGGCTTTTGAGATATACACTGCTATTCAGTCTATTTCAGCGTTCTACATTGCTCCGCTCTAATCTGTTTAGCTCTCATGAGGCCAGCAATAGCGGTCGTGGCACGTGAGTTTTTGTCACGATAGGTCCGCTTATGTTACGTTTGGTTAAGCTAGTATAGGATAGCTTTGACTTTTGTGCTATACACTGCTTTCGGTGGAATTCTGCGCTCTACTCTACTCTATTATGCTTTGCGTAGCTCTGTGGAGGCCAGCAATACTGGTCGCGGCACGTTAACTTAGGATTGGTTACGTTTGGTTGGGTTTGGATCGGCTGGGGAAGTTTAGGATTGCTTTGACATGAACACTCAACGCTGACACCCTATGGACTTCTGTGCTCTTCCGTGCGCTAACACAACCTGCTTGTCTCTGTGGAGGCCAGCAATACTGGTCGCGGCACGTTAACTTAGGATTGGTTACGTTTGGTTGGGTTTGGATCGGCTGGGGAAGTTTAGGATTGCTTTGACATGAACACTCAACGCTGACACCCTATGGACTTCTGTGCTCTTCCGTGCGCTAACACAACCTGCTTGTCTCTGTGGAGGCCAGCAATACTGGTCGCGGCACGTTAACTTAGGATTGGTTACGTTTGGTTGGGTTTGGATCGGCTGGGGAAGTTTAGGATTGCTTTGACATGAACACTCAACGCTGACACCCTATGGACTTCTGTGCTCTTCCGTGCGCTAACACAACCTGCTTGTCTCTGTGGAGGCCAGCAATACTGGTCGCGGCACGTTAACTTAGGATTGGTTACGTTTGGTTGGGTTTGGATCGGCTGGGGAAGTTTAGGATTGCTTTGACATGAACACTCAACGCTGACACCCTATGGACTTCTGTGCTCTTCCGTGCGCTAACACAACCTGCTTGTCTCTGTGGAGGCCAGCAATACTGGTCGCGGCACGTTAACTTAGGATTGGTTACGTTTGGTTGGGTTTGGATCGGCTGGGGAAGTTTAGGATTGCTTTGACATGAACACTCAACGCTGACACCCTATGGACTTCTGTGCTCTTCCGTGCGCTAACACAACCTGCTTGTCTCTGTGGAGGCCAGCAATACTGGTCGCGGCACGTTAACTTAGGATTGGTTACGTTTGGTTGGGTTTGGATCGGCTGGGGAAGTTTAGGATTGCTTTGACATGAACACTCAACGCTGACACCCTATGGACTTCTGTGCTCTTCCGTGCGCTAACACAACCTGCTTGTCTCTGTGGAGGCCAGCAATACTGGTCGCGGCACGTTAACTTAGGATTGGTTACGTTTGGTTGGGTTTGGATCGGCTGGGGAAGTTTAGGATTGCTTTGACATGAACACTCAACGCTGACACCCTATGGACTTCTGTGCTCTTCCGTGCGCTAACACAACCTGCTTGTCTCTGTGGAGGCCAGCAATACTGTTCGCGGCACGTTAACTTAGGATTGGTTACGTTTGGTTGGGTTTGGATCGGCTGGGTTAGTTTAGGATTGCTTTGACATGAACACTCAACGCTGACACCCTATGGACTTCTGTGCTCTTCCGTGCGCTAACACAACCTGCTTGTCTCTGTGGATGCCAGGAATAGTGTTCTCAGGACGTGAGGCTGAATTGTGTTACGTACGGTTAGGTTAGGTTTGGTTAGGTTTGGTTAGGTTATCTTTGACTTTTGAGCTGTACGCTGCTATACGAACTATTTCAGCGTTCTGCGTTGCTCTGCTGTAATCTACTTTGGTCTAGCGAGGCCAGCAGTAGCGGTTGTGCCACGTCATTTTGGGCAACATTACGTCCGATCCTGTTACGTTTGGATTGGCTAGGACAGGGTAGCTGGGACTTTTCTACTATGCACCGCTGTTCGGTGGTATACTGCGCTCTACTGTGCTTTAATATGATCTGTTGTCGCTGGGGAGGCCGGCAATGGCGCTCTCGGCACGTTAGGCTGAGTTATATTACGTGTGGCTAGGTTACGTTTGGTTATGTTGGGATAGGATATCTTTGACTTTTGTGCTCTACGTTGCTGTTCGGTGTGTTCCTGCGCACTTCACTGCTCAACTATACGCTACTCGACTCCCGGGAGGCCAGCAATAGTGGTTGTGGCACGTTAGGTTTTGCTAGGTTACGTTCGGTTAGGTTAAGTTGGACGATGTTCGGTTGGGGTCGTTTTGAGTTTCGTGCTACACACATATATTCGGCGGATTCCTGTGCTCCGCTGTGCTCTACTCTAAACTGCTAAACCCTGGGGAGACCATGTATAGTGTTCGCGGCACACTACGTCGGGTCTCTCTACGTTAGGCTATGCTATGTTAGTTTGGGTTTTGGTTTGGATATATCTTACTTCTCTGCTGTACACTACGATTCTATGGATTTCTGCGCCCTACTCTCCTGTGATATACCCTGCTTGGCTCTAGCGAGGCCAGCAATATTGGTGGCGGCACGTTACGTTGTGTTCTGTTACGTTTGGTAGTATAACGATTGGTTAGGTTAGGACAGGTTGCCTTTCACTTTTGAGCTACATACTGCTTTTCAGTGGATTTCTCCACTCTACTGTGCTCTAATATGCTCCGCTTTGCTCCGGGGGGCCGAAAATGGTGTCCGCGGCATGTTAGGCTGAGTTAAGTTACG
>NW_016918392.1:12107-25513 GCF_001483705.2 Eufriesea mexicana
ACAAGCAGTACTGGTGACGGAACGTTAGGTTGAGTTCTGTTACTTTCTGTTATGTTACGTTTGGTTATGTCAGAATAGGGTAGCTTCGACTGCTGTGCTATGCGCTGTGATTCTATGGATTCCTGCGATCTACTCCACTCTAACATGTTCTGCTTTGCTGTGAGGAGGGCAGCAATAGATGTCTCTGCACGCTAGGCTGCGTTAAGTTACACTTGGCTTGGCTAGGTTAGAATAGGTTTGGTAATGGTAGCTTTGACATTTGTTCTATACACAGATTTTCGGTGGATTTCTGCACTCCACTGTGCTCCAATGCTCTGTGCTTGGCTTTGTGGAGGACAGCAATATCGGTCTCGGCACGTTACTTTGAGTTGTGTTACGTTCTGCTATGTCACGATCTGTTAAATTATACAAGGACAGCTATAGCTTTTGCGCTTTACACTGCTATTGTGTGTGCTTCTGCTATCTACTGTGTTCTAATGAATTCTGCTTGTCTCTTGGGAGGCCAGCAATAATGTTCGTGGAACGTTCGTTTGAGTTAAGTTCCGTTCGCCTTGGTTAGGTTAGGATAGGCTTTGTCAAGATGGGTTTGGCTTTGTGTGATATACGCAGCTGTTCTGTGTATCGCTGCGCTCTACTGAGCTCTATGCCGGCGCGTTAGTCTGAGTTGAGGTTAATCTGAGTTGGTCTACGTTTGGTTAGGTTATGTTCGTTTGGGCTAGTTTTGGGCAGCTTTGACTTTTGTGCTGTACACTGCGGTACGATGAATTTATGCGCTCTGCTGTGCGCCAGCATGTTCTGCTCGTCACTGCGGAGGAGAGCAGTGGTGGTGTCGGTACGCAAGCTTTAGGTGTGCTACGCATGGCTGCTATGTTCGGATAGGTTCGGTTAGTATAGCTTTGGCTTCTGTACTATACACTGCTATTCGGTTGATATCTGTGCACTGCAAAGCTCTGCTAGCATCTGCTTTTCTCCGGGGAGGCCAGCAAATGCGGTTGTGGCAGGTTCCGTTGTGATAGGTTACGCTTGGTCAGGCTAAGTTAGGTTACGTTTGGCCAGGATGGCTCTGTCTTTGTGCTATACACTGATATTCGGGGGCTTTCTGCTCCCTACATTGCTCTACTCTGCTCTGCCCCGCACTCGGTAGGGCAGTAATAGTGTTCGCGGCACGTTATTTTGGGTCATATTACGTTTGGCCTGGTTAGGATGCGCTGTGTTAGACTAGGATAGCGTCGACTTTTGTGCTGCGCCCTGCTGTTCCATGGACTTCTGCGCTCTTCGGTGCTCTATCGCAACACGCTTGTCACTGTGGACGACAGGAATATTGATCTCGGCACGTTGGGTTGAGTTATGTTGCGCTTGGTTACGTTAAGTTTGGTTATGCTTGGTTAGGATAGCTTTGACATTTGTGCCTTGCACGTCAGTGCGGCGTATTACTGCGCTCACCTTCGCTATTGTTTGTTCTGCTTTGCTCTGGGGAGGTCAGCAATAATGGTCTAGGCACGTCAGGTTGAGTCATCCTACATTAGGGTTCGTTATGTTACTTTGGGTCAAGCTTGGATAAATTTGACATTCAGCATGATTGGTTGGAATTGGATACGTTTGGTTAGGTTACGTTGGCTCTGATTTTATCTTTGTAGTTTCCACTTTTTCGCTGTACACTGCGATTCTATTGATTTCTGCGCTCTGCTCTACAATATTATGCTCTGCTTGGCTCTATGGAGGCCATCAATTCCGGTCGTGGCAAGTTAACTTTGGATTGGTTACGTCTGGATGGGTTAGGTTAGGTTGGGTTAGGTTAGGATAGGTTTGTCTTATGTGTTCAACACTGATATCCTATAGACTTCTGTGCTCTACTGTGCTCTATCATATCCTGCTTCTCTCTGGGCAAGCCAGCAATAATGGCTGCGGCACATTACGTTTAGTTACGCCACGTTTGATTAGGTTACGTTCGGCCTGGTTATGTTAGGGTATCATTGACTTTTGTGGTATACGCAGATATTCGGTGGGTTCCTGCCCTCCACTTCCCTCTAACCAAATGTGCTGGACCCCGGGGATGCCGGAAATAGTGCCTGCGGCACGTTCCGTTGCATTTGGCTACCTTAGGTTAGGTTATCTTAGTTTGCGTAAGGTATGCATATCTTTGATTTTTCTACCATGCACTGCGATTCTATGTACCTATGCGCCCTGCTCTCTTCTAATGTGCTCTGCATTGCCATGGATCCCAGCAATAATGGTCACGGCTCATTATGTTGAGTTGGATGACGCTTGGTTAGGTTAGGTTTGGTTCGGTTAGGACAGTGTAGCTATGATTTTTGTGCTCTGCAATTCAATTCGGATGATTCCTGCGCTCTACATGGCTTTACTATACGCTGCGCGACACTCGGGAGTCCAGTAGTAGTGGTCTCGACCCGCTAGGTTGGGTTAGGCTATGTTCGGTTAGGGTATGTTTGTCCTGTTTAGGTATGGATAGCTTCAGCTTTCGTGGTATAAACAATTGTTCGGTGCATTCCTCCGCTGTACTGTTCTCTAGCATGTTCTGCTTGGCTCTGGGGAGGACAGAAGTTGTGGTCTGGGCACGTTGGGTTGAGATGGATGTCGTTTGTTGTTTTACGTTTGGTTAGGTTAGGATGTGATAGCTTTGACTTTTACGTCATAGACCACTATCCGGAGTGACTCTCCGCTCTACGGTACTCTACTATGTTCTGCTTGGATCTTGGGAGGCCGGCAGTATCGGTCGCGGCACGTTAGTCTCAGTTAGGTTGCGGTGAGCTTTTTTACGTTAGGTTCGGTTAGCAGAGGGTAGCTTTGTCTCTTGTGCTATACACGGCTATTCGGTGGCTATCTGCGCTCTACACTGCCCTACTATACTCCGCCCGAATCGCGGCAGGCCAGCAGTGGTGGTCGCCGCGCGTTTGGTTGAGTAATATTTCCTTCGGTTGTTAGGATACGCTGTGTAATGTTAGGGTAGCTTCGACTTTTGTGCTGAAACTGCTAATCGGCCGACTACTGCGCTCTACATTACTCTACTATACCCTGCTCGGCTGCCGGGTTGAGAGCAATAGTGCCCGTGTCACGTTAGGTTTAGTTAGATTACGTTTGGTTAGGTCCAGTAAGGTTAAGTCTGGTATGGGTAGCATTGACTTTCGCGTTATGCACAGTTATTCGGTGGATTCCTGCGCTCCGCTGCGCTCTACTCTTATCTGCTATACCCTGGGTGGCCAGCAATGGTGCTCGCGCCACGTTACTATGAGTTAGCCTACGTTAGGTTTGTTTGTTTGTTTGGGTTAGGTTTGGATTTCCTTGACTTTTCTGCTGTACACTGCGATTCTTTGGATTCCCGCGACCTACTCTCCTCTAATATGTGCTGCTTGTCTCTGTGGAGGCCAGAAACAGTTTCGGAGGCACGTTAAGTTGAGTTTGGTTACGTTTTGCAGTGTTGCTGTTGGTTAGGTTAGTATAGGTTACCTTTGACTTCGGTGCTGCATACTGCTTTTCGGTGGATTTCTCCGCTCTGCAGTGCTGTAATATGCGCTGCTTTAATCTGGGGATGCCAGAAATTGTGGCTGCCGTATGTTAGGCTGTGTTAGGTTACGTTTGGTTTGCTTATGTTAGCATTGGCAAGGTTCGGATAGCTTTGATTTGTCTGCTATGCACAGTGATTCTATGGACCTCTGCAGTGTATTGTGCGCTACAACAATCTGCTTGTGCCTGCGGACGCCAGGAACAGTGGTCGTGGCAAGATAGGGTGAGTCATGCTGCGTTCGGTCAGGTTAGGCTTGGTCATGTTTGGTTCGGATAGCTTTGACCTTTGTTCTATACAATGCTATTCGGTGGATTTCCGCGCCCTACTGCGTTCTAATATTCCCTACTTTGATTTGGGAATGCCAGGAATTTTGGAGGCGGGTCGATAGATTTTGTTAGGTAACGATTTGATAGATCAGGTTATGTTATGTTTGGTTGGGATGGCTTTGACTTCTGCGTTGCGCACTGCCATTACTTCAATTCCTACTCCCTACTGCGCACTGGTACGTTCTGCTTGGCTCTGGGTGGGCCAGCAGTAGATGTATCGGCACGTCAGGTTTAGATATCCTATGCTTGGTTGGTTTGGGTTGGGTCTGTTGTGATCGGGCTATCTTTGACTTTCGTGGTATACATTGTTATTTGATGTATATCTATCCTCTACATCGCTCTACTACACTCTGCTCGTCTCTGGGGAGGCGAGTAATAGTCTTCTCTGCGCGTCAGGTTGAGTTATACTACGTTTGGTTAGGGTATGTTAATTTGGGTTAGGTATGGATAGCTCCGACTTTCGTAGTATGAAGAGTTGTTCTGTGGATGCCTGCGCTCTACTCTGCCCTAGTATGTTCTGCTTGGCTCTGGGAAGGCCAGCAAAGGTGATATCGTCACGCTAGGTTATGTTAGGTTGCGCGCGGGTTGGCTGGGATAGGATTGGTTTGGTTAGGATAGTTTCGACTTTTGTGCTATACACAGCTTTTCGGTTGCTATCTGTGCACTGCATTGCTCCACTGGCAACTGATTTTCCCTGGGGAGGCCAGCAATAGCGTTCGTGACAGGTTTTGATTGAGATAGGTTACGCGCGGTTACGTTAGGTTGGGCTATGTTTGGTCTTGGTGTCTTTAACCTTTGTGCTATACACTGCTGCTCGGTCGATATCTGCTCTCTTTATTGCTCTACTAACATCTGCATGACTCTGGTGAGGCCATCAATAGCGGTCGTGGCACGTTTGGTTGAGTTACGTTACGTTTAGTAAGGCTACGGTAAGCTATGTTTGGTTAGCGTGGCTTTGGCATTTGTGCTATACACTGCTGGTCGGAGGATTTCTGCGCTCTATTGTGCTGTAGGATAATCTGGCTGGCTATGGGGCACCAGCGGTAAAGCTGTCGGCGCAATAGGCTGATCAATGTTGCTTATCGTTATGTTACGTTTGGTTACGTTAGGAGGAGACAGCTTCGATTTTTGTGCTATAAACTGCCATCCTGTGGCATTCTCCGCTCTACTGTACTCTGCTGCACTCTGCTCGAAGTTGGGAGCCCAGCAGTAGTGGCCGCGGCACGTTATTCTGTGTTAAGTTACGTTTGGTTATGTAACGATTCGTTATGTTAGGGAAGAGTGGGTTTAACTTTCGTGCTATACTCGTATATTAGATGTTCTTTCGCGCTTTGCGCTACTCTAGTATGCTCTGCTTTGCTCTAGGGGGGCCTGTAATAGTGGTGGCGTCACGTTAGATTGCGTTATGTTATGTTTGGTAGTGTCACGATTGGTAAGGTTAGGATAGGTTACCTTTGACTTTTGTGCTTCATACTGCTTTCCGGAGGATTTCCCCGCTCTACTGCGCTGTAATATGCAGTGCTTTGCTCTGCGGGGGCAAGTAATAGTGGCCATGGCATGTTAATTTGGGTTTGGTACCGTTTGGTAAGCCTATTTCAGCATGGGTGGGGACTTCACAGCTTTGATTTGTCTGCTGTACACTGCGATTCTGCGGATATCTGAACTATACTCTTCTCTAATGTGTTCAGCATGGTCCTCTGGGGACCAGCAATAGAGATCGCGGCACGTTAGGTTGAGCTATATTACGTTTGGTTAGGTTACATTTGCTGAGGCTAGGAAGAGATAGCCTCGCCTTTCGTACTATTCACTGCTATTCAGTGGATTTCTGCTCACTACTGTGATCTAATATACCCTGCTTTGATGTGGGAATCATGGAAGTAGTGGTCGCGGCGCGATAGGTTGTGTTAAATTATGCTCGGTTAGATTAGGTTTGTTTAGTTTGGTTTAGGATATCTTTGAATTTCGTGCAATACACTGCCGCTCTATGAAACTCTGCGCCCTACTCTCCTCTAATATGCCCTGGTTGGAGGTGTGGAGGCAAGCAATCCTGGGCTAGGCACGTTAGGTTGGGGTTGATTACGTTTGACTGGGTCAGGTTATGCCTGATTAGGCTATGGTTCCTCCTACTTTTTGCTGTACACCACTGTTCGGGCGATTTCAGCGTTCCACATTGCTCCACTATACTCTGCCTAGCTCTCGCGCAGCCAGCAATAGCTGTCGTTGCCCGACAGGTTGTGTTACGTTACGTCCGCTTATGTTGCGTTTGGATATGTTCGGATAGTATAGCATTGACTTTTGTGCTATAAACTGCAAATCGGTGGATTTCTGCGCTCTGCTCTGCTGTAGTGTTTTCTTCATGTCTCTGGGGATGCCAGTAATAACGCTCTCGGCGCGATTTGTTCAGATGCGGTACGTTTGGATAGGTTATGCTTGGCTACGGTTTGGTTCGGATAGCTAGGACTTTTCAACTAAACACTGCGGTTCCATAGTTTTCTGCGCTCTACTCGCCTCTATTATGCTCTGCTTGACACTATGGATGTCTACAATACTGGTCGCGGCACGTTAGCTTGGGATCGGTTACGTTTGGTTAGGTTAGGTTTGGTTGTGTTTGGTTAGGATAACTTCGATGTATGTGCTCAACACGGAAATCCGATGGACTCCTGTGCTTTACTGTGCTCTATCTTGTTCTCCCCCTCTGCGAGGAAGCCAGCAATAGTGTTCGCGGCAAATTAGGATTAGCTGCTCCACGTATGGTTAGGTTAGGTTAGGAATGGTTAGGTCTGGATATCTTTGACTTTTGTGACTTTCATTGCTATTTGGGGCTTTCTGCGCTGTACTTTGTCCTACTGTACTCTCCTCGACCATATGGATGCCAGCAATAGTGGTCATGACAAGACAGCTTGTGTTAGGCTACGTTTTGCAATATTACGATTGGTCAGAGAAGGATGGGATAGCTTTGGCTTTTATGTTGTACGCTGCTATTCGGAGGATTTCTGTGCCCTTTATTGCTCTGCTATGCTCTGCTCGGCGCACGGGAGGACAGCGATAGTGGTAGCGGCACGTTGGTTTCAGTTGTATTACGTTTGGATAGGTCAGGGTACGTGTGGCTAGGTTAGGATATGATAGACTTGACTTTTGTGCTATACACTGCTAATCGGTCGATATCTTTGGTCTGTATTGCTCTACCAGCACCTGCTTGAACCTGAGGTGTCCAGCAATAGCGGTCGTTGTACGTTTGGATGATGTAGGTTACGTACAGTTTGGTTAGGTTTGGGTAAGTTTGGTTAGGGTGTCTTTGACTTTTGTGCCATACACTGCTATATGTTGGCTTTCTGCCCTCTAGTGTGTTATAGTATATTCTGCTTGGCTCTGGGGATGACGGCAACGGTGATCCCCGCACGTTTGGATAGGATAGTTTGCGTTTGTTTATACTACGTTTGGATAGGTTAGGATAAGATAGCTCTGACTCTTGTGCTTTATACTGCTATTCGCCGCATTTTTACGCTCTAGGTTGTTCTACTATACTCTGCACGACTCTGGGGATGACAGTAACAGCTGTATCGGCCCGTTCGTTTGAGTTAGGTTACGCTTGGCTACGTTACGTTAGGTTGGGTTAGGTTCGGATAGATCTGACTTTCGTGGTATACGCTGCTATATGTTGAATTTCTGCGCTCTAGTGTGCTGTAGTTTTTTCTGCTAGGATCTGGCGAGGCCAGGAATGGTGGTTTCGGCGGTGTCGTTTGAGTTGCGATACGCTTGGTTTGCCAAGATTTGGATAGGTCAGGTTGGGTTAGCTTTGTCTTTTGTACTGTACACTGCTATTCGTTTGATGTCGATGCACTGCACTGCTCTGCTAGCATCTACCTGAATCTGCGGAGGCCAGCAATAGCGGTCGTGGCACGTTTGGTTCGGAAGAGTTACGTTTGCTTATGTTACGTTTGGCTATGCTCGGACAGAATAGCTTTGACTTTTCTGATATTAACTGCTATTCGGTGGATTTCTGCTCTCTATCGTGATCTAATATTCCCTGATTTGTTCTGGGAAAGCTCGAAATAGTGGCCGCGGCGCGTTCGGATGTGTCAGGTTACGCTTGGTTAGGTTAGGTTTTTTTGGGTTAGGTAAGGATACGTTTGACTTTCGTGCTGTACACTGCCACTCTACGCATCGCTGCGCTTTACTATCCTCTAATATGCCCCGCTTGAATGTGGAGAGGCCAGCAATTGAGTGCTGGGCGAGTTAGGTTGGGATTGGTTGCGTTCGATTTGGTTAGGTTGGGCCAGATTATGTTAGGATATATCCTACTTTTTTGCTATACGCTGCTAATCGGGCGATTTCAGCGTACCACATAGCACCACTTTACTCAGCGTAGCTCTCAACCCAGCAAAGGCTTTCGTGTCACGTCAGGTTGGGTTACGTTTCGTCTGCTTGTTTTACGTTTGGTTAGGTTAGGGAAGGGTAGCATTGACTTTTGTGCTGTACACAGCTGTTCCTTGGATTTCTGCGCCCTACTTTGACCTAATATTCCCTGCTTTGCTGTGGGAATACCAGGAATGGTGGCGCGGTTCGTTAAGTTGAGTTAGGCTTCGTTTTGTTTTGTTTGGTTTGTTTGTGTTAGGTTGGGATGCCATTGACTTTCCTACCATTCACCGCCGTTCTATGTATCTCTTCGTCCTACTCCCCTTTAATATGTCCTGAATGGCGACGGAGATTCTTGCAATAGTTGGCTAGGGACGATAGGTCGAGTCTGCCTACGTTTGGTTAGGTTACATCTGTTCGGGTTTGATCTGGACATCTTTGACTTTTCCGCCGTACACTGCTATCCGATGGATTTATGCGCCCTACTCTCGTCTAATACATTCTGCTTGTCTGTGCGGAGGCCAGAAATAGTGGCCGCGGCACGATATGCCGCGTTAGGTTGCGTAAGGATATGTTACGTTTGCCTGGGTTAAGAGAGAATATCTTTGACTTCTTTGCTATACACTGCTATACGGTGGATACCTGCTCTCTACTCTGCTACAAAGTAATCAGCTTCGCACTGTGGAGGCCAGCAATAGTAGCCGCTGCACGTTACGTTGGGTTTGCTATGTTCGGTTGGGATATGTTAGTTTGGCTTGGGTCTTCGTACCTTTGACTTTTCCCTTGTACACTGCGATTCTATAGATTTTTGCGCTCTACTCTGCTCTCGTATGCCCTGCGTGACTCTTGGAGACGCAAAAGCTTTGGTCTCGGAAAGTATGTCTGAGGCAGGTTGCGTTTGTTTATGTTACGTTTGGTTAGGTTAGGATAGGATGCCTTCCACTTTTGTGCTATACAACTCTATTCGGTGGACTTCTGCGCTCTACTGCGTTCTAATATTCCCTTCTTTGAGCTAGAAACGACAGAAATTTTGGACTCGTGGCGTTAGACTGTGTTAGGTAACGATTTGATACATCAGGTTATGTTAGGTTTGGTTAGGGTGGCTTTGACTTCTGTGTTGTACACTGCTATTCCTTGAATTCCTGCGCTCTACTGTGCTCGAGTACGCTCTGCTTGGCGCTGGGAAGGCCAGCAATGGTGGCCTCGGCACGTTAGGTTAGGTTAGGTTACGTCTCCTTATATTACGTTCGGATAGATTACGACAGGATAGAGCTGACTTTTGTGCTATAGACAGCCATTCGGTGGATTCCTTCACTTTACGTTGCTCTACAATACTCTGCCCGGCTCTGGGGAGGCCATTAATAGTGGCCACGGCAAGTTGTGTTGTGTTATTCTACGCTTGGTTAGGTTACGTTTGCTTGGGTTATGCCTGAATAGATCTTGTTTCCGTGGTATACAGTTATTCGGTGAATTTCCGCGCTTTGCAGTGCTCCACTATACTCTGCTCGTCTCTGGGAAGGCCAGCAATAGAGGGCGCGGCACCACAGGTTCGGTCAGTCTACGTTTCATTAGGTTGGGTTAGGGTGGATTTCGTTACGATATTTTTGACTTTTGTACTATACACTGCAATTTGGTGGCCTTCTGCACTCTACTGTGCTCTAGTACATTCTTCTACGCTCTGGCGGGGCAAGCAAAAGTGTTGTCGGCACGCTAGGCTCAGTCAGGTTACATTTCGTTTCGCTAGGCTTTGCCTGGTTAGTGTAGGACAGCCTTGACTATCGCACTATACACTGCTTCACCGCTATTTTCTGCTCTCTACTGTGCTTCAATATGTTCTGCTTGGCGCTGAGGAGGCCTGCAATTGCGGTCTCTACACGTTGGGTCTAGTTATGTTTGGTTTCGCATGGCTGGGTTTTGTTAGGTTTGGATAGGATAGCTGCGGCTTCTGTGCTATACGCTGCACTTCGGTAGCTTCTACGCTCTACTGTGCTCAAGCATGTTCTGCATGGCTCTTCGGAGAGTAGTAATGGTGATCTAGGCAAGTTAGGTTGGGAGAGAATACGTTTGGTTAGGTTATGTCAGGAGAGGTTGGGTTTGGTCAGCTTCGACTCTTCTGCTCTACACTTTGATTCTATGGATTTCTGCGCTTTACTGTCCTCTATTATGCACTGCACGGCTCAGTGGAAGCCAGCAATACCAGTCGCGACACGAAAGGTTTAGTTAGTTTGCATTCTGTTATGTTAGGTTTCGTTGGGTTAGGTTAGTATGCCTTTGACTTATGTGCTCAACAATGATTTTCTATGGACCTGTGTGCTCTACTGTTCTCCATTATATTCTGGTTGTCTCTGTGGAAATCAGCAGTAGTGGTATCGACACGTTGGGCAGGGATATTTTGCGTTTTGTTGAGTTACGTTTGGTATGGTTGGGATAGATTAGCATTGGCTTTTGTACCATACGCCGGTATACAGTGGATTTCTGCGCTCCACTGAACCCTAACACATTCTGCTTGGCACTGCGGGGCCATCAACTGAGGTCCCGTCAAGTTAGGTTGAGTCATGTTACGCTTGTTTACGTTAGGACAGGTTGAGTTTGGTCCGCGTGGCTTCGACCTTTGTGCTGTACACTGCTTTTCGGAGGATTTCTGTGCTCTACGCTGCACTACTAGACGCTGATCGTCGCCGGGCAGGACAGCAGTGGCGGTCGCCGCCCGATGGGTTATGTTAGATTACGCTTGGTTGGGTTGGCTTGGTTGGATTTGACTAGGATGGCTTCGACTTTTGCGCTGTACACTGCTATTCGGTGGATTTATGCGCTCTCGTGTGCACTAATATGTTCTGATTTGCTCTGGGGAGGCCAGCAATAGAGGTATCGGCTCGTTAAGTTTAGTTATTCTACGATTGGTAAGGTTAGGCTAGGTCACGCTAGGTTAGGATATACTTGACTTTTGTGCTAAACGCTGCTATCTTGTGGCTCTCTGGTCTCCACCGTGCCCTGGTATATTCTCCTTGGCTCTGGGGATTCCAGCAATAGTGCTCTTGGCACGTTACATTAAGTTACGATACGCTTGATTATAGCACGCATCGATAGTAGGAGCCATTATAGCCTTGACTTTTGTGCTATACACTGCTTTTCTGTGGAATTCAACGATCTACATTGTCCAAATATAATCTGCTCGTCTCTGGGTATGACAGTAATGGTGGTCTATGCACGTTAGTTTGTGTTATGTTATGTTTCGTTATGCTACGTTTGGTTAGGGTAAGATAGGATGGCTTTGACTTTTGTTCTGTACACTGCTACTGGGTGCATTTCTGCGCTCTGCTGTGCTCTAGTATGCTATGCCTGGCTCTAGGGTGGAGAGCAATAGTGGCCTCTGCAAGTTAGGTTGTGTTATGCAACCTTCGGTTAGGCATTGTTAGTCTGGGTTTGGCTTGGATAGCTCTGACTTTCGCTGTATACAGTGTTATTCGGCGGATTCCTGCACTCTATCGTGCTCTAATAGGTTCCGATAGGCTCTGGGAATGTCAGCAACAGTGGTTTATGCACATTAAGTTGAGCTATGCTACGTTCGGTTTGGTTAGGTTGGCAAGGTTAGGTTCGGATATCATTAACTGTTGTGCTTTACACTGAAATGCGGCGGATCTCTGCGCTCCACTGTGCATCGGTATATGGTGATTGGCTGTGTGGGAGTCAGCAATAGTGGTCTAGGCACGTTAAGTTCAGTTATGTTACGTCCGGTTGTGTTATGTATGGTTAGGTTAGGCCAGTATAGCTATGACTTTTGCGCTATAAGCTGCTAGTCGATGGGTTTCTGCTCATTACTGTGATCTAGCATGCTCTGCTTTCCTATGGCAGGGCCAGAAATTATGGCCGCGCCTGTTTAGGTTTTGTTAGGATTCGCTTGGTTAGGTTCGGTTTTGTTTGCGTAAGGATATGGTATCTTTGTCTTCTGTTCTATACACTGTAATTCTGAGTGCTTCTGCGCTATATTCTGCTCTAGTATGTTCCGCTTGGCTCTGGGAAAGCCAGTAATGGTTGTGTCGGCATGTTAGTTTAAGATATGATACGTTTCGTCATGTTATGCTGGTTATGGTTAGGATCGGATTGTCCCGACTTTTTCGCTGTACACAGCGATTCTCTCTAGTGGTGTCGGCACGTTAGGTCGAGTTAGGCTGCGTTTGGTTTCGTTAGGTTAGCTTGGGTTATGTCTGGATTGATTTCACTATCGTGATTTACACTGTTATTTGGTGCACTTCTACGCTCTACTGTGCTCGAGTATGTTCTGCGCGGCTCTGGGGAAGCCAGCAATAGTGGTCGCGTCACGTTAGGTTGAGTTGTGTTACGTTTGGTTAGGTTAAGATTGTTTGTGTTAGGTTGGAATGACTTCAACGTTCGTGATATGCATTGCCATTCCATGGACCTCTGCGCTCTATTCTCCAATAATATGCCCCGCTTGACAACGGGGAGGCCAGGAATTGTTGTGCCGGCACGTTAGGTTGAGCTAGGTTAAGCTTCGTCAGGATAAGTTAGTCTGGATATGGTTTGGATAGCTTTCACTTTCGAGGTATACGCTGCTATTCCGTCGACCTCTGGGCTCCACTGTTCTCCAGTATGTCCAGCTTGGCTCTGGGCAGGTCAGCAATAGTGGTCTAGGCTCTTTAGGGTGAGATATGTTACGTGTGGTTTTGTAATATTTGGCTAGGTTTGGCTAGGGTAGCTTTGACTTTTGTGCTATACACTGTTATTCCGTGCATTTCTGCGCTCTACTGTGGCCTAATATTCCCTGCATTGCTCTGGAAATGCCACAAATATTGGCCGCGGCGCGTTAAGTTGGGTTTGTTTACGTTTGGTTAGGTTTGGTTTGGTATGGATAGATTGGTATATCTTTCACTTTCATACCACACACTGCCATCATATGAATCAGGACGAGTGAGGAAGGGCTCGAAGCGGTATTCACCTTGGTCAAACAAAAGAAGAGGGGCATCCAAGTGAAGTCAGTACGCCGCGCACAGGGCAACGGCGTAGCGGTAGAAACTACTACCGAAAAAGTTCTCAGAGCGTTCACAGAGAAAGCCAAGCTGAAGGATATCGGTTAGAAGGCGAGGACGCCAGCCAGAAACAGACCGAAGGTGTCCATATATGACACCCCGAGATATCTGACGGAAAACGAGGACCGCGCCTGCTGAG
Source organism: Eufriesea mexicana (assembly GCF_001483705.2). Lineage (NCBI taxonomy): Eukaryota > Metazoa > Arthropoda > Insecta > Hymenoptera > Apidae > Eufriesea > Eufriesea mexicana. The sequence goes on from NW_016918392.1 coordinate 25,497, forward strand.
GAAGCAAAATAAGGAAA
>NW_016918393.1:0-244 GCF_001483705.2 Eufriesea mexicana
GGCAAGCTATAACCATTGCAATCCTATAGAATCTGGCCGGAAAATTCAATTTTATTGACATTTCCGTATAATATTGTGGTGCTCTACCTTTCTTGCATAAATAAGGAGGAAATATTCCTTTGGCTTGGTACAAGCATTGCAATGATATAGAATGTGCCTGGCAGATTCAATTTTATTGACATTTTCGACTAATATCGTGGATAGCTATCTTTCATGCGTAAATAAGGCGGAAAGATTCTATTGG
>NW_016918393.1:258-764 GCF_001483705.2 Eufriesea mexicana
ATGCTATAGAATCTGTTTGGAAAATTCAATTTCATTGACATTTTCGATTAATATCGTGGTGAGCTAACTTTCTTGCATAGATAAGGATGAAAGATTCTATTGGCTTGTTATAGCCATCGTAATGGTACAGAATCTGGCTGGAAAGTTCAATTTTATTGGCATTTTCTACTTATATCGGGGTGAGCTAACTTTCTTGAATAAATATGGAGGAAAGATTCTATTGGCGTGCTGTAGGCATTGCAATGCTATACAATCGTCCTGGAAAATTCAATACTTTGACATTTTCGATTAATACCGTGGCGAGCTATCTTCCTTGCATACCTAAGGAGGAAAAATCCTTTTGGAATGCCATAGCCACCGCAATGCTGAAGCATCTGTCTGGATAATTCAATTTTATTGACATTTTTTACTAATATTGTGGTGAGATATCTTTCTCCCATTAGTAAGGAGGAAAGATTCTATTGGCGTGCTATTGCCATTGCAATGCTATAGAATCTGGCTGTAAT
>NW_016918394.1:0-388 GCF_001483705.2 Eufriesea mexicana
GTCAAACCTATCATCTCCTAACCTGGGCAATGTTAACATAGCCTAGCGTAACCGAACTCAAGCTAGCGTGCCGATGACATGTATGCCGGCCTCCTCAGAGCAAAGCAGAACATACTAGAGCACAGGAGATCGCAGAAATAACCCGAATAGCAGTTTAAAGGGCAAGAGACAAAGCTATCCTGTCCTTCCCTAGCCAATCGTATCATAACCATACGTAACATATCTCAAAGTAATGTTTCGAGACCGCTATCGCCGCCTTCCCCATATTCAAGCAGTATATACTACAGAACGGTAGAGCGCAGATGCCCGCCGCAATGCAGTGTATACCACAAAATACAAGGATATATGTTCCTTACCTGAACTACCCTAAACTAACCAAACGAAGCCT
>NW_016918394.1:8114-10006 GCF_001483705.2 Eufriesea mexicana
AGCATATTAGAGCGCGGCAGAGGGCAGAAGCCCACCGAAGAGCAGTGTATGCCACAGAAGTCAAAGCTATCCTATCCTAACCTCGCCAAACATTACCTAGCCGAACATGCCGTGACTCAACCTAACGTGCCGCTACCACCATTCCTGGCGTCCCCGGAGACAAGCAGAGCGCGATAGTGCACATTAAAGCGCAGAAGTCCAAAGAAGAGCAGTGTGCTGAACAAAAGACAAAGATATCCCAACCTAACGCAGCATAACGTAATATGACCGAACGGAATCTAGCACTACATACCGTGCCGCGACCAACATTCCTGGCTTCCCCGCATACAAGCAGAGTGTGATGGCGCGCAGTAGAGCACCGAACTCCATAGATTAGCAGCGTTTAGCACAAAATCCAACGCTATCCCAGCCTAACCCAACATAATCTAACCTTACCAATCGCAATCGAACTCAAACTGATGTGCCGAGAGCAATACTGCTGGCCTCCCCACAGCCAAGCAGAATACACCAGTGCACAGTAGAGCGCAGAAATCCACCGAAGAGCAGTGTAGAGCACAAACGTCAAAGCCGCCTTAACCAAATTTGACCTAACCCAAACAAACCAAACGTGACCTAACTCAACCAAACGTGCCACGACCACCTTTGCTGGCATACCCAGAGCAAAGCAGGACACATTAGAGCACGGTATACCGCAGAAATCAACGATATAGCGGTGTACAGCCCGAAAGTCAATGCTACACTGTCCTAACCAGGACAAACGTAACGTCACGCAACATAACATATCGCATCCTATCTTCACGTGAGCTCTACTGCTGCCTTCACCAGAGCCAAGCGCAACATGTTAGGTGGGAGTAGAGCGCAGAAATCAATAGAATAGCAATGCATGGCACAACAGTCGGAGCTACTCTATCCAAACATTACCTTACGTAACATAACCGGACGTAGCTTAACTCAACGCAACGTGCCGAGGCTACCATTGCTAGGGCCAACCACAATATGCTAGAGCACAATAGAGCGCAGTAATCCACCGCATTGCAATGTATACCACATAAGCGTGAGTCATCCTAGCCCAACCTGTCCTAACCAAACCTGACCGCACGTAGCACAACCGAAAATGAGGTACCGAGATTACTATTTCTGATCACTCCAGAGCCAAGCAGAGCATACTAGAGTAATATAGAGCGCAGAAACCAACTGAATGGCAATGTAGGGCACAAAAGTCTTAGTTACCCTATCCTAACCTAACCAGACACGACATGGCCACACGCAATCTCTCTCAACATATCATGCCGAGACCACTATTGCTGGCAACCCCAGAGCCAAGCAGCACATACCAGGACATAGTAGAGCGCAGAAATCCACCGAAAAACAGTGCACACCGCGTAGGTGGAAGCTATCCAAACCTAATCCAGACCAACATAACCCAGGCAAACGTAGCTTCACACAATCTAACGTGCCGAGACCACTACTACTGGCCTCCCGAAGGACGGGAATATTTCAGTAGAGCAATGTAGGGTGCAGAAATCAGCCGAATAGCAGTGTATAGCGCGAAGGGCAAAGATATCGTACCCTAACCTAACCAAACGTATCATAACCAAACGTAATCTAACCCAACCAAACGTGCCGAGACCGCTATTGCTGCCCTCCCCAGAGATAAGCAGAAAACACCAGAGCTCAGTAGAGCGCAGAAACACAAAAAATAGCGGTATATAGCGCGAAAGTCAGCCATCCTGACCAAACATAACGTAACATAACATAACCAAGAGTAACCTAACCCAACCGAACGTTAGACGACCGCAGTTGCTGGCCCTCCAGAGGCAAGTGGACGCTAGTAGAGCAAAGCGGGACGTAGATGTCGAACGAATTACAGTGTAAAGCGCAAAAGCCAAAGC
>NW_016918395.1:0-667 GCF_001483705.2 Eufriesea mexicana
AGGTCGTGTCAGGTGATGTCAGGTCAGGTCGGGGCATGTCAGGTCAGGTCGGGTTAGGTTAGGCTTGGTCAGATCAGGTCAGGTCGAGTCAGGTCAGGCCTGGTCAGCTCAGGTCAGGTCGGGACAGGTCATGACGGGTCAGTTCCGTTCAGATCAGATCAGGTTAGGCTATTCCAGGTCGGGTCTTGTGAATTCAGGTCTGGTGAAGTCAGGTCGTCTCAGGGCAGGTTAGGTCAGGTCAGGACAGGACAGGTCACGTCATGTCAGTTCAGGTCAGGTCAGTTCCGTTCAGGACAGGTCAGGTCAGGACAGGCTATGTCTGGTCTGGCCAGCCCAGGACATGCCAGGGAATAACGTGTCACGTCAAGTCAGGACAGGTCAGGTCAGGCCCGACCAGGCCAGGCCAGTCCAGGCCAGGTCAGGTCGGGTTAGGTTGGGTTTGGTCAGATCAGGTCAAGTCAAGTCAGGCCAGGCCAGGACAGGTAAGGTCACGACAGGTAAGGTCAGTTTAAGTCAGGGAAGGCTAGGACATTCCATGTGGTGTCAGGTGATATCAGGTGAGGTCAGGTGAGGCGAGGTCTGGTCATGACAGGTCAGTTCCGGCCACGTCATGTCAGGTCAGGCCATTCCAGGTAGGGTCAGGTGATGTCAGGTCAGGTCGGGGCAT
>NW_016918396.1:0-1034 GCF_001483705.2 Eufriesea mexicana
CATCCATACGTCCATCGATCCATACATCTATCCATCCATACACCCATCCACCAATCCATCCATCCATACATACATACACACACACAACAATACATACATCCATCCATCCATACATCCATCAATCCATACACCCATACATATATACATCCATACATCCATACATCCATACATTCATACATCCATACATGCATACATCCATACATTCTTACATCCACACATTCATACATACATACACCCATACATGCATACATACAGACATCCACACATCCATACATCCATCCATCCACACATCCATCCATTCATACACCCATACATTCATGCATCCAGACATCCATAAGTCCATCCATTCGTACCTCCATCCATCCATACGTACATACATTCATCCATGCATACCCCCATACACTCATCCATACATACATCCATATATACATCCATAAATGCATCCATACACACATCCATGCATGCATCCATCCACACATCCATCCACTCATACATCCATCCATCCATACATCCATACAGATATACTTCCATACATCCATACATCAGTACATCCACAAATTCGTACATCCATACATACATACATCCATAAATCCATAAGTCCATACATCCATCCATCCATACATACATCCATTCATCCGTACATTCATTCATTCGTACATCCATACATCCATACGTCCATACATCCATACATGCAAACATCCATACCTTCTTACATCCATATATTCATACATACGTACAACCATACGTGCATACATCCATACATCCGTCCATCCATACATCCATCCATACACACATCCATACATCCACACATACACACATCCAAAAATCCACCCATCCATGCACTCATCCATCCATACCTACTTCCATACATTCGTCCATATATACATCCATACATCCATGCATACACCCATACACTCATCCATACGTACATGCATAGATACATCCGTAAATGCATCCATTCATACATCCATGCATACATCCATACATACATCCACCCATCCAAACATCCACAAATCCATCCAACCGTACATCCA
>NW_016918397.1:0-231 GCF_001483705.2 Eufriesea mexicana
ACAGTCCAGCGCAGAAATACATCGAATAGAAGTGTACAGCGCAATAGGTAGAGCCACCGTTCCTTCACCTAACAGATCCTAACAGAACCAAACGTAACATATCTGATAGTAACGTGACTCGACCACAATTGCTGGCACAATTGCTGGCAAATATATCCTAACTGAACCTGTCCTAACCTAACCTAACCGAATGTAGCCTGACTAAACACAGCGTGCCGAGAACACTATTGC
>NW_016918398.1:0-784 GCF_001483705.2 Eufriesea mexicana
TCACCACGAAATTAGTCGAAAATGTCAATAAAATAGAATTTTCCAGGAAGATTCTATTGCACTGCAATGCCTATAGCAAGCCAATAGGGTCTATCCTACTTATATATGCCAGAATGTTATCTCACCACAATATTAGCCGAAAATGTAAATGAAATTGAATTTTCCAACCACACTTTATATCATTGCAATATCTATAGCACGCCAATAGAATATAACCTGCTCATTTAGGCAAGAAAGGCAGCTCATCACGATAATAGTCGAAATTGTCAATAAAATTGAATTTTCCAACCAGATTCTATAGCATTACGAAGGCTATTGCAAGCCAATAGAATCATTCATCCTTTTTTATGCGAGATTGTCATCTCTCCACGATATTAGCCGAAAATGACAATAAAATTGAATATTCCAGGATGATTCTATAGCATTGCAATGTCTATAACGCGCCAGTAGAACCTCTCCTACTTATTTATGCAAGAAAGTTAGCTCACCACGATATTAGCCGAAACTGTCAATGAAATTGATTCTGCCAGACACACTCTATATCATTGCAATGGTTATAGCTTGCCAATATAATCTTTCCTGCTTGTTTATGCAAGAAAGTTAGCTCATCACGATATTAGTCGTAAATGTCAATAAAATTGAAATTTCCAGCCAGATTCTACTTCATTGCAATGTCTACAACACGCCAATAGAATATACCCAAGGCAAGAAAGGCAGCTCACCACGATAATAGTCGTAACTGTCAATAATATTGAGCTTTCCAGCAAGATTCTATGGCATTGCA
>NW_016918399.1:0-1580 GCF_001483705.2 Eufriesea mexicana
ACGACATAAGTCGAAAATGTCAATAAAATTGAATTTTCCAGCCAGAACCTATAGCATTGCAATGACTATAGACCGCCAATAGAGTCTTTGATCCTTATTTATGCATGAAAGTTGGCTCACCACGATATTAGTCGAAAATGTCAATAAAATTGTATTTTCTGGACAGAAGAGTTTTCCAGCGACATTCTATAGCATTGCAATGGCAAAAGCGCGGCCATAGAATCTTCCCTCCTTATTTATGCAAGAAAGTTAGCTCACCACGATATTAGTCGAAAATGTCAATAAAATTGAGTTTTCCAGCGACATTCTATAGCATTGCAATGGCAAAAGCGCGGCCATAGAATCTTCCCTCCTTATTTATGCAAGAAAGTTAGCTCACCACGATATTAGTCGAAAAGGTCAACGAAATTGAATTTCCAGCCAGATTCTATAGCATTGCAATGGCTGTAGCACGCCAGTAGATTCTTTGCTCCTTATATATACAACAAAGCTAGGTCACCACGACATAAGTCGAAAATGTCAATAAAATTGAATTTTCCAGCCAGACTCTATAGCATTGCACTGACTATTGACCGCCAATAGAGTCTTTGGTCCTTATTTATGCATGAAAGTTAGCTCACCACGATACTAGTCGAAAATGTCAATAAAATTGTATTTTCTGGAAAGAGTCTATAACATTGCAATGGCTACAGCACGCCAATAGAATCTTCCCTCCTTATTTATGCAAGAAAGTTAGGTCACCACGATATTAGCCGGAAACAGCAATAAAATTGAATTTTCCAGACAGATTCCATAGAATCGCAATGACTATAGCACGCCAATAGCATATTCCTTCCTTATTTATGCAAGCAAGTCAGCTCACCACGATATTTGCCGAAAATGTCAATAAAATCGAATTTTCCAGACAAATTCTATAGCATCGCAATGACTATAGCACGCCAATTGGATATTTCTTTCTTATTTATGCAAGAAAGTTGGCTCACCACGGTATTAGTCGAAAATATCAATAAAATACAATTTTCCTGCCAGATTCTATAGCATTGCAATGGCTATAGCACGCCAATACAATACTTCCTCATAATTTATGCAAGCAAGTCAGCTCACCACGATATTAGCATAAAATGGCAATAAAATTGAATTTTCCAGATTGATTCCATAGCATTGCAATGGCTAGAGCACGCCAGTAGAATCTTTCCACCTTATATATCCAACAAAGCTAGGTCACCACGACATAAGTCGAAAATGTCAATAAAATTGAATTTTCCAGCCAGACTCTATAGCATTGCACTGACTATTGACCGCCAATAGAGTCTTTGGTCCTTATTTATGCATGAAAGTTAGCTCACCACGATACTAGTCGAAAATGTCAATAAAATTGTATTTTCTGGACAGAGTCTATAACATTGCAATGGCTACAGCACGCCAATAGAATCTTCCCTCCTTATTTATGCAAGAAAGTTAGGTCACCACGATATTAGCCGGAAACGGCAATAAAATTGAATTTTCCAGACAGATTCCATAGAATCGCAATGACTATAGCACGCCAATAGCATATTCCTTCCTTATTTATGCAAGCAAGT
>NW_016918400.1:0-2074 GCF_001483705.2 Eufriesea mexicana
ATTTCTGTGATCTCCTGCGCTGTAGTATATTCTGCTTGGCTCTGTGGAGGTCAGCAGTAGTGGCGTGGTGCTGTTAGTTGTAGTTAGGCTACGTTTGGCTATGCTATGTTTGGTTAAGTTAGGCTAGATCAGCTGTCGCTTTTGTGCTGTACACTGTTACTCGGTGGATTTCTGGGCTCCGATGTGATCTAATACACTCTGCTTTGTACTGTGGAGGACAGAAACGGTGGCCCAGGTGCGTTAGGTAGGGTTAGGTTACGTTCGATTAGGATATGTTTGTTTGGGTAGGACGGAATATTTCCGACTCTTGTGATGTACACTGAAATGCGGTGTATTTCTGCGATCCACATTGCTCTACCATACTCTGCTCAACCCTTGGGTGGACAGAGATGGTGATCTCGGCACGTTAGTTTGAGCTATCCTACGTTCTGTTAGTGTAGATTAGCTCAGGTTAGGTAAACATGTATTTGACTTCTGTGCTTTACACTGCAGTGCGGTGGAGTGGTGATCTCGGCACGTTAGTTTGAGCTATCCTACGTTCTGTTAGGGTAGATTAGCTCAGGTTAGGTAAACATGTAATTGACTTCTGTGCTTTACACTGCAGTGCGGTGGATATCTGCGCTCTACTGTGTTCGAGTATATTCAGGTTGGCTCTGTGGAAGTCAGCAATTGTGGTGTAGGCAAGTTAGGTTGGGTTAGGGTCCGTATAGTTATGTTATGTTTCGACAGGTTAGGCTAGGATAGCTTTGACTTTTGCGCCATAAACTGCTCTTCGGCCGATTCCTGCGCTCTACAGTGTTCTAATATGATCGGCTTGGCTCTGAGGAGGCCATCAGAGTGGGCTCGGCATGTTAGGTTGATTAATGCAACGTTTGGCTAGGTTAAGTTAGGTCAGGTTAGGTTAGGCCATATTTGACTATTGTCCTATACGCTGCTATATAGTGGCTCTGTAAGCTCTGCTGTGCTCTACTATATTCTGCTTGGCACTGAGGATTCCAGCAATAGTGGTCCCGGCACGCTAGGTTAAACTGTAATACGTTTAAATATATCACGTTTGGATACGTTAGGATAAAATACCTTTGACTTTTGTGCTATACACAGCTATTCTGTGGGGTTCTGCGCTCTACTGTGCTCCTATGTGCCCTGCTTGGCTCTAAGGTGGCCAGTAACAGTGGTCTCGGCACGTTAGGTTGACCTATGCTACGTTTCGTTGGGTTATGTTGGTTTGTGTCAGGTTTGGATGGCTTCCTCTTCCTTGGCATAGACTGTTATTCGGAGGATTTCTGCTCTCTACTGTGCTCACCTGTTATCGGCTCGGCACCGGGGAGGCCAGTAATAGTGGTCCAGGCACGGTAGTTTGATTTAGGCTACGTCAGCCTATGTTACCTTCGGTCCGGTTAGGAAAGGATAGCATTGACTTTTGTGCTATATACAGCCATTCGTTCGTCTTCTGTTCTATATTGGGCACCAATACGCTCTGTCTGGCTCTGAGGAAGCCAGCAATAGTGGTCGTGGCAAGATAAGTCGAGTAAGGTTATGTTTGGTTAGGCAAGGTTTGGCTATGGTCGGCTATGCTGGCTTCAGCTTTTGTGATATGCACTGCTATCCGTTGAATCTCTGCTCTCTACTGCGCTCTAACATGTTCTGCTTGTCCCTGGGGAGGCCAGCGATAGCGGTCGTGCCACGTTTGGCTGGGTTATGATACGTTCGGTTAGGTTAGGTTCGGTTACGTTTGGTTAGGATGCCTTTGACTTTAGTGTTATACACTGCTTTACGGTGGATTTCTGCGCTCCACCGTGCTTTAGAATATTCTGCTTGGCTATTGGGAGGCCGGAAGTATTGGTCTCGGCCAGTTTTGATGAGTTAATTTGCTTTTGGTTATGTTACGCTAGGTTAGTTAAGGATAGGGTAACTTATGTTCCTGTGCTGTACACTGCTTTTCGGTGGATTCATGCGCTCCACATTGCGCTTCTATACTCTGCTCGGTACCCGAGAGGCCAGAAATGGAGGACTCTGTATGTTAGGTTAAGTTAGGTTGCGTTTGGTTAGGTTAGGTTAGGCTATGTTTGGATAG
>NW_016918401.1:0-357 GCF_001483705.2 Eufriesea mexicana
CTATGGTAAGTGGATGGCTATACCTACCATTGGATTGAGAACGGTAAGTGACCTATTCATCGATTCATAACATGTTATGAATTTTTAATAGACTTATTCTATGGTAAGTATATGGCTATACCTGTCATTGCATGGAGAAAGCTAGGTGATCTATTCATAAAATTATAGTAAGTTATAGATTTTGATTAGACCTTTTCTATGGTGAGTAGACGGCTATACATACCATTGGATTGAGAACGTTAAGTGATCTATTCAACAAACTATAGCAGGTTATAGATTTTGAATAGATTTATTCTATTGTAAGTAGATTGCAATACCTACCATTGGATTCAGAACGTTAGGTGATCTATTCATCAA
>NW_016918402.1:0-246 GCF_001483705.2 Eufriesea mexicana
ATGGCTGTACTTGCCATTGGATTGAATGCGTTAGGCGATCTATTCACCAAGCTAAAACAGGTTTTGGATTTTGAATAGAAATATTATCTGGCAAGTAGATGGCTGTACTTGCCATTGCATTGAAGGCGTTTGGCGATCTATTCACCAAGCTATAACAGATTTTACATTTTGAATGGACCTATCCTCTGGCAAGTAGGTGACTGTACCTGCCATTGGATTGAAGGCGTTAGGCGATGTATTCACCAA
>NW_016918403.1:0-546 GCF_001483705.2 Eufriesea mexicana
CCATAATTACGTACATCCATTCATTCGAACATCCATACATCCACAGATCCATACATACATACATCCATACATCCATACATCCACATATCCATATATCCATAAATCCATCCATTCGTACTTCCATCCTTCGATACATACATCCATCCATACATCCCTACATAAATACATCCAATCATCCATCCATACATCAATGCATACATCAATACATACATCCATCCATAAATGCAACCATACATCCATACATCCATCCATCCATACATCCGCACAAACATCCATACGTACATGCACACATACATGCGTACACACATCCATACATCCATCCATCCATAATACATATATCAAATCGTACATCCACTCATCCATACATCCATACATGCATGCATCCAAACATACACCCTTACATACATCCATTCATACATCCATACATAAATCAACACATACATCCGTACAAACATCCATATATACATCCATACACACATGCACGCATACATCCATGCGTACATCCATACATACATCCATACATACATACATTCATCCATACATACA
>NW_016918404.1:0-3146 GCF_001483705.2 Eufriesea mexicana
TCCATACATACATCCACACGAACATCCGTACATACATCCATACATCCTTACACTCAAGCATCCATACATATGTACGTCAATACATCCATCCTTCCATGTATCCTGCCATCCACACATACATCCACACATGCATCCACCCATACATCCATCCATCCATGCATCCATACATCCACACATCAATAAATCCATCCATCCATACATCCATCGAACCATACATATATCCATACATACATCCATACATACACCCACACATCCATCCATACATACAAACATACATCCATACGTACATACACCCATACATCCACCCATCCATACATCCACAGATCCATACATCCATACAACTATCCATCCATCCATCCATCCATACATCCATACATACATCAATACATACATCCTTACATACTCAAATACATTCTTCCATACATACATCCATACACACATCCTTCCATACATTCATACATACAGCCATAGATATATCCATACATACATCCAACAATCCATTCATCCATCCATACATACATACATACATTAATACATACAATCATCCATTCACGCATCCATACAAATGTACATTCAAACATCCAAAAATACATAAGTCCATACATACACAAATACATTCGCCCATACATACATCCATACACACATCCTTCCATAAATCCAAACATGCAGCCATAGATATATCCATACATACATCCGTACATACATCCATACATCCATACATACATCCAACAATCCATCCATCAATCCATACATCCATACAGACATCAATACATACAAAATCCCATCCACGCATCCATACTAATGTACATCCAAACATCCACAAATACGTACATCCGTACATTCGCGCATCATTACATCCATACATCCATACATCCATACATCCATACATTCATACATACATACATCCATACGTACATCCACACATACATCCATACATCGATCCATCCATACAACCATCCTTCCATACATCCATCCATTCATTCATCCATCCCTCCATTGAAACATACATCCATACATCCGTACATATACCCATGCATACATCCGTGCACCTATGCGTACATCCATCCATCCATTCATACATAAATCCATCCATAAATACATCCATCCAGACATCCATCCATCAAATCCGCCCATCCATCTATACATACATACATCAACACATACATCCATACACACAATCATATATTCATTCATACATACCCCCATACATTCATCCTTAGATAAATCCACACATACATCCATAAATACATCCATAAAAACAACCATACTTACATCCATGCATACATCCGTACATACATCCATCCATACATGCATCCATTCATTCATCCATCCATCCATCCAGCCATACATATATACCTCCATACATCCACACATCCGAACCATCCACACATTCGAACATACATACATCAATACATCCATGATCCCATTCATCCATCTAACCGTACATCCGCCCAACCATACTTCCATACATTCATAAATACGTACATCCATAAATCCATCCATCCATACACCCATCCATCAATACATACAACCATACATACATCCTTACTTATATACAACCATATATCCATACATCCGTGCATCCGTCAATCCATACCTCAATCCACTCACACATCCGTCCATCCAAACATCCATCCGTCCATACATCCACGCACCCATTTATCTATCAGCCCAAACATCCATCCATCCATATATCCATCCATCTATACATAAATCCGTCCATAAATACATCCATCCAAACATCCACTCATCCATCCATACATCCATCCATTCATTCATACTTCCATAAATGCATCCATCCATACATACGTCCATCCATCCGTCCATCCATCCATGCATCCATACATACATCTATACATGCATCCATAGTTCAGCCATACATACATCCATCCATACATACATCCAAGCATCCACAAATCCGTACATCCATCCATTCAAACATCCATCCATCCATACATCCATAAATATATACATCCATACATCCACCTTGCGATACATCCATCCATCCATATATCCACACATCCATACATCCACCGAACCATGCATCCATCCATCATTACAAGCACCCATCCATACATCCATCGATATATACGTCTCACCATCCATACATCCATCGATCCAAGCATCCATACATCCACACATCCATAAATCCATCCATCCATATATCCATACAACCATACATATACCCATACATACATCCATACATACATCCATACATCCATACATCCATTCATCCATCCATACATACATACATACATCCATACAAACATACATGCATATATCCACACATCCATACATCCATGCATCCATACATCCTTACATCCATACATGCATACATCCATTCATCCATACATCCATACATCCATACGTTCCTACATCCATACATACATACATACAAACATCCATACATACATCTATACATACATCCATGCATACATCCACACATACATCCCTAGATACATGCACACGTACATCCATAAATACATCCGTAAAAACAACCATAAATACATCCATAAAAACAACCATAAATACATCCATAGAAACAACCATACAAACATCCATACATACATCCATGCGTACATAAATACACACGTCCACACAAACATCCATACATACATCCATACAACCATACATTAGTACTTCCATTCATCTGTACATCAACACATCCGCCCATGCATATATCCTGCCATCCACACATACATCCATCCATACATACATCCACCCATACAGCCATACATCCATAAATCCATGCATCGGTACATATATACATACGTACATATATGCATACGTTCATCCATTCATCCGTACATCCATACGTTCATACATACATCCTTCCGTACATCCATCCATCCAAACATCCACCCATCCATAAATCCATCGATTCGTACATCCATAAAGCAATCCATCCATCCATCCATCCATCCATCCATACATCCACGCACCCATTCATCTATCAATCCAAACATCCATCCATCCATATATCCATCCATATATACATAAATCCGTCCCTAAATACATCCATCCAAACATCCACTCATCCATCCATACATCCATCCATTCATACGTCCATCAATCCATACAAGCATACATCCATACATCCATACACCCATACATCCATACATCCATAATCCATACATATATACATC
>NW_016918405.1:0-1858 GCF_001483705.2 Eufriesea mexicana
AAGGCAATTCCGGTCTAATAACTGCATATTACGGTTATGGCTCGGAATATTTCCAATTTGCAGTACTGTGATAGTTACATCTACCAACATAAGACAGCAGCCGCTGGATTAACCTGTTCAATGACCGTATGGATTAAATAACGTCTCCAGAATAACAAAATACAGATCCAACGAGCCTCGAGGTATTAACAATTGACTTCGAGCTACTGGGTGCAGCCATCGTCACAGGGCTATAGCCGTTGTACTGTCTTGTTCAATAATGTTGGGCATTTCAAACCAATTCTGAAATAATCAATGTATGTCACGATTGTGCCTTGAGTAGTTTCCAACAGACAGAACCGAATTCAGTACAACCACCTGCAGAGCACTGCAGCCCATGTATTAATTCGTTCAATGATGATTTCAATTATATAGCACTTCGGGAATGACAAAGGACAGACCTTCTTCCATCGGGGTATTAACAGCCGAAGTCACAGTACTGGGTACTGCCGTCATTACAGTACTGTAGCCGTTGCACTGCTTTGTTCACTGATGTTGTGCGTTCCAAAGCAATTCTAGAATAATGAATGCATGTCGCGTTTGTTACTTGAGATATTTCCAGTTGACAGGACGGTGCTTATTACATACACCAATAAAGCACTGTAGCCGTTGTATTACACTGCTCAATGATGATTTAAAATATATATCATGTCTAGAATGACAAAACACAGACACACTGAACCTCGAGCTATTAAGAATTGACAACACAGTACTGAGTACAGCCACCATTAGAGTAATGTCGCTGTTGGACTACTTTGTTCGCTGATGATGTAATTTCGAAAGTGATTCTAGAGTAATATATGTGGTGTGCGGTTAAGGCTATCGACATATACTATTGACAGTACGGTACTTATTACGTCTTCAAACTGCTCACTGTTGCAGTTAGATTAATCTGTTCTGTGATGATGTATATCACACAGCATTTCCAAAACGAGAAATGCATGTACATTATCCTTCGAGATACTGACAAATAATAAACCAGTACTGCGTACAGCCTACATCACAGTATTGTAGCCGTTGAAAAACTTTGTTCACTGATGATAGAAATTGCAAAGCCATTGCTGCGTAATCAATGCATACTATGGTTAAAGCTTGAAACATTTCCAATTAACAGTACGTTACTTATTACAAACACCAATATAGCATTGCTGCCTTTGGATTAATCTGTTCAATGATGGTTTACAACGCATATCAATCCTAGAATGACAAAATACTGATCCACGTAACCTCAAGGCATTAACAATATACAACAGGGTACTGAGTACTGCCAAAAACACATTAAGGTAGCCGTTTGTCTACTTTGTCCACTGACGATGCAAATTCCAATGCAATTCCTGAATTATAAGTTTATAGTCCGGTTATGGCTACGGATATTTCCAACTGACAGCACGGTGCTTATTTCATGCGGCAATAAAGCGCTGTAGCCGTTGAATTAATCTGCTCATTGGTCATTTAAGTCCTATATCAATCCCAGAATGACAAAATACGGATACACTGCCCCGCAGATGTTAGCAATTGACTTCGCAGTACAGAGTACAGCCATCATCACGGTAATGTTGACGTTGGACTATCCCATTCACGGATGATGAGAATTCTAAAGCTTTCCTAGAATAACCCGTGCGTAGTACGGTTGTGGCTAGTGACATTTACAATTGGCAATACGGTGCTCACTACGTCCACAAACACGGCACAATTGCCATTGGCTTACACAGCTCAATGATCATTTAAATTCTTTATGATTCCTAGAATGGCAAACAACGTATCCACTGGCCCCCGAGATATTAACATTTGAAAACACAGTACTGAGTGCAGCAACCAT
>NW_016918406.1:0-273 GCF_001483705.2 Eufriesea mexicana
TCTGCATTGGAGTGGCTATAGCACTCCAAATGGACTTTTCGTCCTTACGTATGCAAGGAAGTTGGCCACCACGACATTAGTCGAAAATGTCAATAAAATTGAACTTTCCAGCCAGATTCTATCGCATTGCAAAGGCTATAGCATGCCAATGGAATATTTCCTCTTTATTTATGCAAGAAAGGTTGCTCACCACGATATTTATCAAAAATGTCAATAAAATTGAAACTGCCAGGCACATTCTATATCATTGCAATGGCTATAGCACGCCAAAAG
>NW_016918407.1:0-1013 GCF_001483705.2 Eufriesea mexicana
CCTATTTTCTGGCAAGTATATGGCCGTACTTGCCATTGGGTAGAAGGCGTTGGGCGACCTATTCACCAAGCTATAACAGATTATAGATTTTGAATAGTCCTATTGTCAGGCAAGTAGATGGCAGTACTTGCCAATGGATTGAAGGCGTTTGGCGATCTATTCACCAAGCCACAACAGACAATAGATTTTGAATAGACTTATTCCCATCTATGCCAAGTAGATGGCTGTACTTGCCATTGGATTGAAGGCGTCAGGTGATCTATTCACCAAGCTACCATAACAGGTTATGGATTTTGAATAGACCTATTCTCTGCCAAGTAGATGGCTGCACTTGCCATTGGATTGAAGGCGTTAGGCGATGTATTCACCAAGCTATACCAGATTGTAGATCTTGAATAGACCTGTTCTCTGGCAAGTACATGGCTGTACTGGCCATTGGATTGAAGGCGATAGGCGATCTATTCACCAAGCTATAATAGGTTATAGATTTTGAATAGACTTATTCACTGGCAAGAAGAGGGCTGTACTTGCCATTGGATTGAAGGCGTTATGCGATCTACTCACCAAGCTATAACAGGTTATAGATTTTGAATAGAAATATCCTCTGCCAAGTAGATGGATGAAATCGCCATTGTTTTGAAGGACTTAGGCGATCTAATCTACATTCTATTACAGGTTATTGATTTTCAATTGACCTATTCTCTGGACAGTAGATGGCTGTACTTGTCATTGGATTGAAGGCGTTAGGCAATCTGTTCTCCAAGCTATAACAGGTTATAGATTTTGAAAAGCCTATTCTCTGGCAAGGGGATGGCTGTTCTTGCCATTGGATTGAAGTCGTTATGCGATCTAATCACCAAGCTATGGCAGCTTATAGATTTTGAACAGACATATTCTCTGGCATGTAGATGCCTGTACTAGCCATTGGATTGAAGGCGTTAGGCAATCTGTTCTCCAAGCTATAACAGGTTATAGATTTTGAAAAGCCTATTCTCTGGCAAGTAGATGGCTGT
>NW_016918408.1:0-946 GCF_001483705.2 Eufriesea mexicana
AGTCAAAGCTATCCTAACCTGACCCGACCTTACCTAACCTAACCGAATGAAATCTGACACAATATAGGGTGCCGCAACCCGTATTGCTGACCTCCACAGGGCCAATTAGGGCATAATAGAGGAGAGTGGGCAGCAAAGAACAACAGAATCGCAGTGTACAGCAGAAAAAGCGAAGTTAACCTATCCTAACCAAAGCAAACGTAACATATCCAAACGTAGCCTATATCAACCTTACTTGCCTGAACCATTACAGACAGAGCATACTAGAGCACAGTAGATCGCAGAATTCCACGTCCTTGCAGTGTACTGCACAGGAGTCACAGATATCTTATCACAACCTAATCACAGATAACCTAAAGGAACGTAACCTAACTAAGCCTAACGAGCCGTGGCCAGCGTTTATCGCCTCACACGAGCAAAGGTGAGCATATTAGATCATTGTAGAGAGCAGTAGCCGGCCGAATAGCAGTGTAGAGCAGAAAAGTCAAAGCAATCCTATCTTAAAATGAGTAAACGTAGCACAACCAAACGTAGCAAAGCTCAACCTAACATGCGTAGACCACTGTTGCTGACCTCCTGAGAACCATGCAGAATATACTATAGCACAGTGGAGCGCAGAGATCCGACGCATTGGAGTGTAAGGCACAAAAGTCAAGGATATCCTAAACTAACCGGGCACAACCTATCCCACCCAAGCGCACCCCAGCTCAACATAGTGTGCCGAGACCACTATTGCTTGCCTCTACAGGGCCAAGCAGAGTATACTAGGGCGCAGTAGGGCGCAGAAATTCGCCGCACTGCAGTCGATTGCACATAAGCACATTAGTCAATGTTATACTAACCTAACCAGGACAAACGTAACATAAAGGAACGTAAAATAACTCAACCTAGCGTGCCGAGACGACTCCTTCCTGCCTGTCCAGATCCAAGCAGGACATATTAGAGG
>NW_016918409.1:0-495 GCF_001483705.2 Eufriesea mexicana
AATAACAATAACATTGAATTTTCCAAGCAGATTCTATAGCATTGCAATGGCTATAGCACGCCACTTGTGTACTTCCTCCTTATCGAAGAAAGAAAGTTAGCTCGCCACGATATTAGCGGAAAATGTCAATAAAACGGAATTTTCCAGGCAGATTCTATAGCATTGCAACGGCCATAGCACGCCAATATCGTCCTTCCTCCTTATCTAAGCAAGAAAACTAGCACACCAGGATATTAGAGGGAAATGTCTTTAAAATTGTATTTTCCTGCCCAATTATATTGCAGTGCAATTGCTATAACACGCCAATAGAGTCTTTCCCCCTTATTTATGGAAGAAAGTTAGTTCACCACTATATTAGTTGAAAATGTCAATAAAATTGAATTTTCCAGGCAGATTCTATAGCATTACAATGGGCATAGCACAAACAATGGGCATAGCACACCAATAGTGTCCTTCCTCCTTGTTTATGCAAGAAGATTAGCTCACCACGATATT
>NW_016918410.1:0-453 GCF_001483705.2 Eufriesea mexicana
CCAATGACTTTGACTTTCCTGGTATAGACTGTTATGCGGTGGATATCTGCACTCTACTGCGCACTACTAAACTCTGCACTACTCTGGGGAGGCCAGCAATATTGGTCGCGGCATGTTAGGCTTAGTTAGGATGAGTTTGGGTATATGTCAATTGGTTGGGTGCGGAGAGGACGGAATTGACCTTTGCGCAGTACGCTCTTGCTCGGTGGATTTCAGCGCTCTACAGTGCTGTATCACACTCTGCTTGCCTCTGTGGACGCCAAGAATTGTGGTCGCCGCTCCTTATCCCGAGATACGTTACGTTAAGTTAGGTTATGCTCCGGTAGGTTTAGTTAGGATTGCATCGACTTTTATGGTACACGCTGCTATTCTGAGGATTTCTGCGCTCTGCTTTGCCCCAATATTCCATGCTTGTCTCTGTGGGGGACAGCCAATGTGGTCTCGACACTTTAG
>NW_016918411.1:0-3568 GCF_001483705.2 Eufriesea mexicana
CCCAAACAAGCAGAACATAACCAAACATAGCCTAACTCAACGTAACGTGCCCCGACCACTATTGCTGGTCTCCCGAGGGACAAGCAGAATATAGTCGAGCGCAGTGGCGCGCAGGAATCCACAGAATATCAGTGTACACCACGAAAGTCAAATCTGTCCAAACGTAAATCCAGCTGACGAACGTAACGCAACCGAACGTAGCCTAGCTCAAACTATCGGGCCGATACCACTATTACTGTCAACCCCTGAGTCGAGCAGAATATACTGGTGTACAGTAGAAAGCAGAAATGCACCGCATTGTAGTATAATACACAAAAGCCAACGACATACTGACCTTACCTGACCAAACATATCCTAACCAAACGTAACATATCTCGAAGTAACAGGCCGAAACCGCTATGGCTCGCTTTCCCAGAGACATGCTGAAAATATTTGATCACAGTAGAGTGCATATATCTGCCGAAAAGCAGTATACGGCACAAAAGTCAAGGATACCCTGACATAACCTGACCTAACCTGATCTAACAGAACGTAGACTAACTAAACCTAACGTGCCGAGACCACTATTGCTGGCCACCCAGCGCCAAGCGGAACATACTAGAGCAGAGCAGAGCGCTGGAGTCCACCGTATAGCAGGGTATACCACGAAGGCGGAAGCCATCATAACCAAACCAAGACAAATTTTACCGAACCAAACTTAACCTAACCCGCACTAGCGCGCCGCTGCCACCATTTCTGTCCTCCGCAGAGCAAAGCAGAGAACACAAGATTACAGAAGAGCGCAGAAATTCTCCGTATAGCAGTGCATAGCGCAAAAGTCAAAGCTACAGATGCATGACATAACCAAATATGGCATAACCATCCGTAACATGTCACAAACTCACGTGCCTGGACCACTGTTACTGAGATACCAGGAGCAAAGCAGAACTTATTAGAGCACCATAGGTGGCCGAAATAAACCGAATGGCAGTGTACAGCTCAAGAGTTAAAGCCCTTGCTTCATAGCCCAACGAATGGAAACAGTGCCAATCCTCACATAACTCAAAATAACGTGCCTCCACCACCATTTCTGGGCGCCCCAGATTCGAGTACAGCATAGTGGAGCACAGTATAGCTCAAAATTCAACCTAATAACAGTTTACAGCACGAAAGTCAAAGCTATCCTGGTCTAACGCAACGTAACCTAACCCAACTGAACGTATCCTTACAAAGCCTAACAAGCCGCGGCCACTATTTCTGGCATCCAGAGGGTCCAATAGGGCGTAGTAGATCCTTGTAGAGCACAGAAATCCACCGAATTTCGGTGTATAGCACAAAGGTCTAGGCTACCCAATCCTAACCAAACCAAACGTAACATAAACAAACGTAACATGACTCAACCTCACGAGCCTAGACCGCGATTGCTGACCTCCGCAGTGCAAAGCAGGCCGTGTCGTATCACAGCGGATCGCAGGAACCCACCGAATAGCAGTATACAGCACAAAGGTCAAAGAAGCTCTGACAAATCCTTCATAACCTAACCTGAGGGAACGTAACCTGACACAACCTGGCGTGTCGAGAGCACAACTACTGGCCATCCCAGAGACGGGCAGAACATATTAGAGCACATTAGAGCAGCTAAGTCCACAGAATCCCAGCGTACGGCACAAAAGTCTTAGCTAATCCCTCCTAGTATAAGAAGACGTTTCATAAGCAAACGTAGCCTATTCCAACCCAAGGCGCGGAGACCACTATTGCTGGCCTAGCCAGAGCCAAGCAGAAAGTGTTAGAACCTCGTAGAACGCAGAAATCCGTCGGTAGCAGTGTATAGCACAAAAGACTAAACTATCCCAACCTACCATCACCGAATGCAACATAACCAAACGTAGCATAACTTATCCCAACGTGCCGAAAGCAGTACTGCTGGCCTCTCCAGGGCCACGCAGAATATACTAGAGCTCAGCAGAGCACAAAAATCCGCCGCATTGCAGTGCAGAGCGCAAAAGCCAAACATACCCTGACATGACATGTCCTAACCTAACCTACCCAAACGTAGAGTAACTCAACATAACGTGCCGCGACCACTGCTGCAGGCGTCCTCAAAACCAAGGCGAGCATAGTGCAGCACAGCAGATCACCAGAATCCAACACATAACAGTGTATGCTACGAAAGTCAAAGCTATCCTGATCAAACTTAGCCTAACCTATTGAAACCATAGGTAACCTAACTCAATCTAACTTTCACAAACGCTGCTGCTCGACACTCCACAGCCGAGCGGAGTATAGTAGAGCAATGTAGGGCGCGGAATTGCGCCGAATGGCAATGCATATCACAAAAGGCAAGAAACCCAATCCAAATATTCCTAACCTATCCCATCGATACGTAACCTAAACCAACCTATCGTGCCGAGAAAACTATTACAGGCGAACACAGAGCCAAGCAGAGCATATAAGATCACACCAGTGCGTAGAAGTCTTCCGAATAGCAGTGTATAGCATAAAAGTCAAAGTAGTCTATCCACACCTAGCCAAACCTGTCATAACCAAATGTAACCTATCTCAACCTAGCATGACGAAACCAATCTGTTGTCCGCCCCAGAGCCAACCGGAACATACTATAGCACACTAGATAGCAGAAATCCAACGAATAGCAGTGTATAGCACAAAGGTCGAAGTAGCCTCTCGTAATATAGACAAACTAAGCATTCACGAACGCAACATAGCTCAAGTTAACTTGACGAGAACACTATCGCTGGCACCCACAGAGGCAGGTACAAGGCAATAGAGCGCAGTAGTGCGCAGAGATCCATAACATAGCAGTGTAAAGCACAAAAGTCGAAGTAGCATATTCTAACCTAGCCAAACGTAACATACACAAACCTATCCTAGCTCAACCTAACATGACGCAACAGCAATTCCTGGCCTCCACAGAGACAGGCAGAACATACTAGAGCGCAGTAGTTGCCAGAGATCAACTGCATTGCGGTCCATAACGAAAAAGTCAAATATTTTCAAACCATAACTGACACAACCTAACCTAACCAATCGTAGCAGAACTCAATATAACCTGACGAAAACAAAGCTGCAGGCCTCCCCAGAGTCGAGCAGAACATATAAGTGTAGCGTAGAGTACAGATATCCGTAGAACCTCAGTGTATAGCGCAAGAGTCATTGTAATTAAAACCTAACCCAGGTTAACGTAGCCAAACCAAACGTATCATAACGAAACACAACGTGCGGCGACCACTGCTCCCGGCCTTCCCTGAGCCAAGCAGAATATATTAGAGCACAGTAGATCACAGAAATCCATCGAATAGCTGTGCATGGCACGAAAGTCATATCAATCCTATTAAAAATCAACCAAACCTAGCAGAACCAAGCGGAACCTAACAAAACCTAAATTGCCGCCACAGCTATATCTCCTATCCCATGTGTCGAGCAGATTATAGTGGAGTAATGTAGAGCGCTGAAATCCCCCGGATAGCTGTGTACAGCGCAAGCGCCAAAGAAAGCATAACCAAGCCATCTTAGTCCTACGTAACGAACCGAAACTTATCTAAACCTATCTTGCCGGGGCCATCGATACTGC
>NW_016918411.1:9144-11938 GCF_001483705.2 Eufriesea mexicana
ATTCCCAGAGTCAAGCTGAAAACATTAACGCACTATATGGAACAGAGATCCACCTAATAGCAGACTATAGCACTAAAGTCAAGCTATCCGCTTCTAGCCTAACCAACCGTAACATAACGGAACATAACATAACTCAAGATAACGTGCCGAAACCGCTATTGTTGCCTTCCCCAGAGCGAAGTTGGTCATACTAGAGCACAGCAGAGACCAGAAGTCCACCGAATTGCAGCGTACAACACAAAAGACAAAGCAATCCTAACCAAACGTAACATAACCTGACTTAACAAAACTTAACCCAGCACAACCTAAAGTGCCTGTGCCACCATAGCTGACCTACCAAGAGCAAGTCAGAGCACATTAGAGCACAGTAGAGCGCAGAAATACACAGGATAGCAGTATTTAGCGAACGAGTTAAAGATATCCTATCCTAACCTAACAAAACAAGGCATAACCAAACGTAACATAACTCAAAATTACGTGCCGAGACCACTATTGCTGGGCTTCCCAGTGCCAAGCAGGACATATAAGAGCAACCGATAGCACAGAAATTCACCGAATAGCAGTGTATAGCTTAAAAGTCAGAGCTATCACCTTCTAACATAGCTGAACGTGACCTAACCAAACGTGACATAACACGACCTATCGTGCCGCGACAGCAATTGCTGGCTTCCCCAGATCCGAGCAGGGTATGGTAGAGCAGTGATGAGCGCAGAAATCCTCCGAATATAAGAGTAGAGCAAAAAGGACGACGCTGTCCATTCCTAACATAACCAACGTAGCATAAGCGAACATAACATAGCTCCACCACACCTCCCTACACCTCTATTGCTGACTTCCCCGGAGCCAAGCGGAATATACTACAGACCCGTAGACCACCGAAATCCGCGGCGTTGAAGCGTATAGCACAAAAGTCGAAGATATCGTAGCCTAACCTACCAAACCTATCCCAACCAAACTTTGCTTAACTAAGCATAACGTGCCAAGACCACTATTGCTGTTTTTCCAGGGCCATGCTGAGCACATCAGGTCATGCGGTAGCGCAGAAATCCACCGAATAGCGGTGTATAGCACAAAAGTAAAAGCTATCCCGTCCTAACCTAACCAATCGTGCCGTAACGAAACGCAAGCTGTCTTTACCCAAGCTGCCGCGACGACTCTTGCTGGCCTCTGCAGTGAGGAGCATTACATAGCAGAGGAGAGTAGCGCACAGAAATCCATAGAATCGCAGTGTATAGCAGAAGGGTCAAAGCTATCCAAACCTTACACAGACCAACGTTACAAAACGAAAAGTATCATTACTCCACATAATGTTCGCGACCACTATTGCTGGCCTCCCCAGAGCCAAGCAGTAAGCCTTAGAGGACAGTAGGGTCCTGCAATCCACCGAATGGCAGTTTACAGCACAAAAGTCACAGCTATCAACTCCTAACCTAGCCTACCTTATCATAACCAAACGTTACCAAACGCAACCTAACGTGCCGCGAGAACAATTGCTGGCTTCCACAGAGCCAAGAAGAACATGGATGTTAACAGTTGGATGCAGAAATACATAGGATTGCGGTGTATTACGGAAAAATCTGAGCTAACCGAACAAAACCCAAGCAAGCAGAACATAACCAAACATAGCATAACTCAATGTATCGAGCCCCAACCACAATTGCTAGTCTCCCGAGGGACATGCAGAATATATTCGAGCACAGTGTAGCGCAGAAGTCCACCGAATATCAGTGTACACCATGAAAGTCATACCTGTCCAAACCTAAATCAAGCTGACGTAACGCGACCGAAGGTATCCTAGCTCAAATCAGCGGGCGGATACCACTATTACTGGCATTCCCAGAGTCGAGCAGAATATACTGGAGCACAGTAGAAAGCAGAAATCCGCTGCATTGCTGTATGAAGCACAAAGCCAACGATATCCTAACCTTACCTGGCCAAACCTGTCCTAACCAAACGTAGCATATCTCGAAATAACAGTCCGAAGCAGCTATGGCTCGCTCTCCCAGAGACATGCTGGAAACAATAGATCACAGTTGAGTGCACATATCTGCCGAAAAGCAGTATATGACACAGAAGTCAAGGATACTCTGACATAAACTGACATAACCTGGACCAACCAATCGTAGAATAACTAGAACTAACGTGCCGAGACCACTATTGCTGGTCTCCCGAGCGCCAAGCAGAACGTATCAGAGCAAAATATAGCGCAGAAATCCACCGAAAAACAGTGTGCACCACGAAAGCCAAAGGTATCCAGTCATAACCTAAGCGAACGTAGCCTAACCAAACGTAGGCTAACTCAACCTAACGTGCCGAAATAACAATTACTGGCCTCCACAGGGTCTTGCAGCATATGGTAGAGCGATGCGGTGCGCAGAAATCCACCGTAGAGCGCTTTACATCCCAAAAGTCAAATCTACCCTCCCATTACATGTCCAAATGTAATATAAACAAACGTAGCGAAGCTCAACCCACCGCGCCGAAACCTGCATTGATGGCCTCCCCAGAGACATGCGGAACTTATTAGAGGACAGTAGAGCGCAGAAATGCACCGTATAGCAGTGCACAGCCCAAAAGTCAAAGCCGTCCTAACCAAACTTAACCGAACCTATCCTAACCTAACCGAACGTTACCTATCTCAACCTAACGTGCCTAGACCACTATTGCTGACCTCCGCAGTGCAAAGCATGCCGTGTTGTCGCACAGCAGATCGTAGGAACCCACCGAATAGTAGTGTACAGCACAAAGGTCAAAGGAACTCTGACAAATCCTTCATAACCTAAACTAACGAAAC
>NW_016918412.1:0-580 GCF_001483705.2 Eufriesea mexicana
AAACGTAACCTAACATCACCTAACGTGCCTAGGCCGATATTGTTGGCCTCCCCGTCGCTAGGCAGAGCATATCGGAGGAGAATGGAGCGCAGATGTCAATCGAATGGCAGTGTATAGCAGAAGGTTCAAAGCTATTCGAACCTAACCGATGCTAACATAACCTAACCAAACGTAACCTAACATAACGTAACGTGTCGCGGCCACTATCTCTGGCCTCCCTAGAATAGAGGAGAGCATATCAGGGCACAGCAGAGCGGAGAAACCCAACGAATATCAGTGTATAGCGCAAAAGGTATAACTACCCTATCCTAACCTAACCAATCGTGACAATACCAAAAGTAACCAAGCTCAACCTAACGTATAGCCGCCACTATTGCTGGCCACCCCAGGGCCAAGCAGGACATATTAGATCACAGCAGAGCGCAGAAATCCCCCACTAGAATGCGTTTGGCTATGTTACGATTCATTCGGTTAGGAGAGGATAGCTAGGACTTTAGCCCAACTAGAATGCGTTTGACTATGTTACGATTCATTCGGTTAGGAGAGGATAGCTAGGACTTTAGCCCTATGGAATGCTCTT
>NW_016918413.1:0-229 GCF_001483705.2 Eufriesea mexicana
CCTGATGTGACCTGACATATCCTGGCCTGACCTGACCGAACATGACCTCTCCTGACCTGACCTCACCTGACGTCACCTAACCTGACATTGCCAAAACTGACCCGACCTGGAATGTCCTGACCTGCCCTTACCTGAACTGGCCTGACCTGTCGTGACCTTACCTGGCCTGGCCTGGGCTGACCTGACCAGACATGACATGAGCTAACCTGACCTGGACTGGCCAGACATG
>NW_016918413.1:366-658 GCF_001483705.2 Eufriesea mexicana
TAACATAACGTAACCTAACTTAACCTAACCTAACATAACGTAACCCAGCCAATCCTAACCTATCGTAATCAAGCCTAACCTAAACTCACCTCACCTAACCTAACCTACTGTAATCTAACCTAACCTAACATAACATAACATAACATAACCTGACCTGACCTGGCCGGAACTGACATTTTCTGAACTGTCCTGACCAGACCTGACATGAACCGACCCGACCTGACATCACCTGACCAGACCTGGAATGGGATGACCTGAGATGACGTGACCGGAACTGACCCGTCATGACCTG